>NW_020209280.1:0-150669 GCF_003025095.1 Trichoderma harzianum CBS 226.95
ATTATATATTTTATATATTTTTTTAAATCTTTAAAATAAATAAAAATATTATTAAAGTATATAATAATAAAATAATTTATATAATTTTATAATATATAATTAATTATTTTTTAAAAAAATATTAAAGTATTTATAAATTTAAAAAATATTACTTAGTATTTATAAAGTTTATATTTAATATAAAAGGTAGTTTTTCATTTATTACTTTTTTTAATTTAAATAAAGTTATATACTTTTTTAAAATTTAGTAAAGTAAAAACCTTAGCTTTTATAAATTAATTTTTAATTTTTAAAATTAAAAATAATAATATAATGTTTTTCTTAGTTATTATATTTAATTATTAATAATTTATAATAAATTATAATTTATTATTTCTTTTAAGTATAAATATAATTAAATATTTTACTAAGGATTTAAAAAGTTTAATATAATTTTTCTTTACTTAATTTTTAATTTATTTATTAAGTATTTTAAGTTTAGTAATACTAAGGTTATAAATTTTATTAAATATTAAGACTTTATTATTTATAAGTTTAATTTTATAATTTTATCAATTATATTTTAATAATTTAATATTAAGTTTTTTATTAAAGACTTTTATATACTAAAGGTTTATTAATATATTTTTTAAATATTTTAGTATTTATTAGTTTTAGTAATATAATTTCTTAACCTTTTATATAATTAAGTTAAGAAATCTAAGTTATTTTTTCTTAGGTTTTTTAATATATTTAATTATTTTTAGGAATTTTTATAATTTTATAATAAGTATTTATTTTATAATTCTTTTATTTCTTATATATTTTTATATTTTATTATATGATATAAAAGTTTTTAATTTTATTATTATAAATATTATAGTATTTTATTAATTTTCTTAATTTAGTTATAGTTTTACTAAAATATTAACTAATTAATTACTATATTATATAACCTTTTTTTTAATTAATATTAAAGTTATATAACTTAAGTTAATTATATTTTAAAAATATATTATATTTTAAAATATTTATAATATTAAACTTTAGGTAATTAATTACTTTACTAAACTAAATTTTAAAGTAATTAATTTTATAATTAATAATTTTATTATTATAAGTAAATAATTATTATTTAATATTTATAAATATATATAGTTTTTTTTTATAATTAATTATCTATAGGTAATTAACTAATTAAGGTATAATATAATTTATTATATCTTTAAAGTTTATATAAACTATAATTAATTATTTTTTTAAAATACTTAATATTTAAAATTTTTATAGTTTTTTTCCTTTTATAAAAGTATTTAAGTTATAGTAAATTATATTATTAATATTATTATAGTAATTATTACTATAAAGGTTAATTTTAATATTATTTAGTTTAAAAGTAATTTAACTTAGTTTATTATTTTAAATGTTATAGTATTTATATTAAGTATATATAAGCTAAAGAATATATTTAATAATAAGCTTATAATATTTTTAAAAGTTATTTTAATTAATTCTTTATAATTTATTATTATTATTATATTTTATAAAGTTAAATTTATATTATTTTAGATTATATATAATATATATAAGTATATAATATTAATATTAGTATTTTTTATAATAATTTTTATTATAAAATATAAATTTCTTTTATTTATATTTTACAGCTTTATAATCTTCATATTATTTTTAAATTTTAAATATAGTATATTATTGATATAATAATAGTTTATAATTAATAATATTAACTTCATTATATTAATTTATAAATAAAATATTATTAATAAAGTAAATAATTAATTTTAGTACTTTAGTTATTAAGTATTTATTTATATTAGTTTTAATATATTGTTAAAACTAGTTTTTAAGTAATTAAATTTTATTATAAATAATATATAAGTTAATTTATTTAATTTTATTTTATTATTTAAAAAGTTTTTTTAATATAAAGTTTATTAATAAAGTAATATTTAAAAAATTATTAAAGTTTTTATTATTTTTAAAATTATAGTTAATTTAGTTTAAGCTATTTACTTAGGTTTTTATTACTTTTATAAATTTTTATTTATAAAGGTATTTTAATCCTTAGGGTTTTTAGAATTTATAGTTTTTATATAATTTAATAATATTAAGATTTATATATTTTATATTATAGTTTTATATTATAATATTTTAAAAGTTATTATTATATTATTATATAGCCTTTTATTATATTTATTTATAAATAATTTGTTTTTTATTTTTAAAGTTAAGTAATTTTTTTATTTTATTATTTTATTATTTTTTAACTATAGTTAAACAGTTGTATTTATTTTATTAAGGGTTTACTAAATTAGTATTTTAATATAATTTATACTTTTTTAGTATTATTTATTTTATATAAGTTTAAAATATTATTATTTAATTTTTATTATTTTTTCCTAAGTAATTTCCTTAAGTATATTTAAGGTTTATATTTTAAATCCTTTAAAAAATTAACTAAAGCTTTATTTATTACTAAGGTATATTTAATATTTATTATTATAATATACTAAAAAATATAATATATTATAATTTGCTAAGGGTTATATAATATTAATAACTTAATTTTTTTAAGTTTTAAAATATATATAGACTTTTTATTATTATTTTTTTAAAGCTTAATAGTAATTTTTTATATATTTGTTTTTTATAATTATAATATTTTATATTTTTATATTATACTTTAAGGTTTATAAATCATAGTTTTTTATTATTATATATTATAAAATTCTTTTTTTTCCTTTAGTTAGTATTATTACTAAAGTAAAAATACTTTAAAATTATTTTTTAAAAGTTTCCTTTTAACTTACGTTTTTAATATTATTAAAATTATTATTTATTAATATAAATAGCTTTTTTTATAAATTTATTAAAAATATTAAGTTTTCTATTTTTAAAAAGTTTATTTTTAATATTTAAATTAAATCCTTAGTAATAAAGTATATATTATATTTTATTATTTAAATTAGTTTTAGTAATTAAATATATAAAAGTAATAGTATATTTTATATAAAGTTTTTTTTATTTAATTTAAAAAAGTATATTTTTAATTTCCTTAGTTTTATTAAATTTTCTATATAATTTCTTAAGCTACTTTTTAAATATAATATAATTTATAAATAAGTTAAATATATATATATTTTTTTTATAATTTTAATTTATTTATAATCCCTAAGGTATAATTTAAATTAATTTTTAATAGTTTTAGTTAAGTAACTTCCTATAGTTTAAATTTTTATAATATTATTAACTATAGTAGTTAAAAAGTAACTAAAATAGTTTTTTATATTAGTAAAAATTTTTTAAATTTACTTTAAGTTTTTTTTAAACTTATTTAATAGTAATAGTTTAATTATTTCTTTAAGTCCCTATTATTATATTATAAAAGCTAGATTTATTATAAGGTTTATTATTAATTATTAATTTTAAAGTATTATTATAGTAATTACTTAAGTAGTAATTATTTAATATAATTAGTTTACTAATTATTTAAATATTAAAAAGTATTATTTAGGTTTTTATATATTAATTACTAATTATAAAGCTATTTTAATATTACTATTATAATTACTTTGAGCCTCACTTTTATAATTAATATTATTATTTAATACTTTAAAGTTTATAAATCATTAAGTTTTTAGTATTTTATTACCTATAGGTCTAAGATAATTATTTAAATAAAAGTTATTATTATATAATAAACTAATACCTATAGGTTAATATAAGTTAATTATATTTAAAAAATAAACTTTAGAATAGTTTTATAATTTATATTAGTAAAGTAATTAAGTTAATAATAAATAATTTTATTACTAATTATAAAAAAAAAAATTTAAGTATTTAATTTAAATACTATTATATTAATGATAACTAGCTATTTAAATATTCTAAATAAGTATTATAAAGTAAATTTATATATTTAGTTATATTAAACTAAATTAATAAATTAAATATTAATTTATTACTAAATTAATAATTATTTTATTAATCCTTTATTAAATTAAAAAATTATATTTTAATTCCGTTTTAATTAATTAAAGGATTAAAGTTAATTTAGTCTAGGTTAATCTATTAGCTTATTTTTATAACCTTAAGAGCTAAGTTATAATATTACTACTTTACTTTAAAAATTAGTAAGTTAAGTATAAAGAAAATCTAAGGTTTCTTTAATTTCTTTTTTCTTTTTTTTTTAACTTTTTTTATTAATTTAGTACTTTTATTACTAAGAAATTTCTATTAATATTATTTTATTACAAAAGGGATATATTACTTATAAAAAATATAATTAATACTTTATTATAAAAATAACTTTATTTAATATATTTATAATAATAAAATAAATCTATAATTATATAATAAGTACTTAATTTATAAAAATAATATAAATAAAATATATTTACTTTAAATTTATTAATTAAAATAAATAATATAAGTAATAAATATTTATAAACTTTATAAAAAATAAACTTTAAGATTTTTATATTTATAATAATATAATTAAAAAAAATTAAAAAATTAAAAAAATAAAGCTTAAGTTATATTTATAATACTATTATATAATTAGCCTTAAGGATAAAATTAATAAAAAAAAGATATTATATTATAGCTTAACTTAAAATATAGTATATTAAAAATATATTATAAAAAAATACTTTACTTAAAAAACTAATTAATATAAAAGTAATAAGCTTATTATAAACTACCTTAAATAAATTACTTATAAAATAGTAATTTTATACTTAGGTTTATAATTTTAAAAGTAAGTTACTAAAAATAATTAAATATATAAAATTTAACTTTTTATACTTTTTAAATAACTTAAATAAATAATTATTAATAAAATATTAAAATTAAATATAAACTAAATTTTTATTATATTTTACTTATTTTATAATTATATTTACTTAAAGCTACTTTTTATTTTTTTTATTAATATAAACTAATTAACTTTAGCTTATTAACTAAAGAACTTACCTTATATTATTTAAGTATTAGGTTAGGATATAATAGTAATTTTATTACTAACTATAAAATAAAGTATTTAAATATTTAGTTTAATTACTATATAGTAGTATAAACTTACTTAGGAGCCTTTTACTTTACTATATAATTAAATATTATATTAAATTAAAGGAATAAAAAATACTTACTTAAATAATAAAAAAGGGCTACTATACTTATATAAAATATAACCTAGGCCTTAAGGATAAAACTAATAAAAGGGGAGTATTATATTATAAGCTAATATATATATAATTATAATATTAAACTTATAAAGTAAGTATTATAAATTATCCTTAGACCCTAAGGTTAATTAAAAATATATTTACTTTTTAAAAATAAATACTAGTAAATAATTACTTAATTAAGAAAATATTTACTTTTTAATAGTAAACTTAAGTAAATATTAAACTATATATTTATTTTATAATACTTTATTAAAATAGTTAAATAGCTAGTTGTAAATATAAAATAATACTTAATTATACTTATAAAAGTATTATCTATTAATTATATAAATAAACCTTTATTTTTATTAATTACCTACTAGTTTAGCCTAGCTTATTTACTAATATAAACCTAATATAAGGTTTATCCCTTAGGAATCCCTTTTATACTAACCCTATAGGAGCTTAGTTTATTATAAATAAGCTAAGGTTAATTAGTTTATATTAGCAAAAAAAATAAAAAGTAGTTTTAAATAAATATAATTATAAAGTAAGTAAAATATAATAAAAATTTAGTTTATATTTAATCTTAATACTTTATTATCAATTATTTATTTAAGTTATTTAAAAAGTATAGAAAATTAAATCTTATATATTTAATTATTTTAAATAACTTACTTTATAAAGTTTTCTTATACTTAGTAAGCCTATTACTTTAGAGTTAAAGCTTATATAATACTAAGTATATATCCTAGTAAGCCTTTAGAGATTTATCTTAATTAGTTATTTCCTTTATACTTTACCCAGTAGGTATATACTTTGGATTAGGTCTTAATACTTACCATACTTTAGCTAACATAAGAGTCTTCCGTATTTGCACTAGTGTTCCTTAGTATTTCAGGTGTATGTATTTTTAGTCTCCTTGGTAATGTATTCTTCTCGGCATAATCCTGCAGACTAATCAACTTTAACTCACTTGTCCAAACATCTTACAGTGTAATACGAAAGTAATAAATTACGGAGTATGAAAAAAGTAGCTAAACTCATCCATCGGTCTGAAAAATGGAAGGAAAGGGGCATGGACTATCTCCCCATTCGTTAGGCCGACATTTGACAGGCTCCAACAACTCGACGCCATTCAGCGAGAGAAGAATCCGTAGAAGATTATTGTGAAAAGCCTGAAAACCTACGGCTAGGTAGAGCGCAAAGATTGTCCCATCAGTAAGTACACAGTGGGTGAGCCCATCGAGGCCTTCAGTAGCTGAAACAACTCTTCAACATCCGTGCTACTTCAATTCGGGTATAAACTGCATTTATTTTCGTAACTCTTTCCGATATTCTTTCTCTCATGTAACTTATAGCCGTTATATTCAAATAGCCGCGAGGGTGCATTCAATTACTGGACCAATAACGGGTCAGTCTCTAATGAATTTTCCTAAGCCATCTCCAACACATCTATTCTCTGTTTAGACCTTGGCTCCAACTTGAACAGAAACTTGTTTGGCTGGACATTGAAGCCTATGTTGAAGTCATAATATGGAGGCGTGATGTCCTGGCCGGCGTCATCCTTTGCTTTTGAGATGTTGCAGCCCCATGCTATCATGGCAATGCCAAGAAAGACACTCAGCTCGGCTACATGCTGTCCAGGACAAATTCGACGGCCGGACCCGAAGCAAGTGTAGTTGACGAGGTTAGGGTACTGAGTCAAGGGTTCCTTGTAGGTTGGATACTTGGGGTCGAGCCAACGTTGTGGGTTGAAGCTCTCTGGGTCGGGGTATTGCTCCGGATCACGATGAATCGCCCACTGATTCGCGTGGAAAAAGGTGCCAGCCTTGAAGAAGAAACCTTTGTAGACGTCATCTTTGGTGAGCATGTGAGGCGCTCCACCAGCGGTGACGGGGTAAAAGCGTAACACTTCTTTGGCAAACGCACGCACAGTGGGAAGTTGTGGTAAGTCAGCGATAGTCGGCACTCGTCCTGCACCTACAACTCTATCCAGTTCCTGTTGGAGAACTCCGAGCTGTCCCGTACGCGTCATGAGTAAGCAGAACGACATAAGCGTTGAACCGGAAGTACCGCTGCCTGCTTCGAGAAGGCCACCAAACATGTGTGCTGCAGTAAGGTCGTCCAGACTCCATTAACCCGTGTTACTCAACCACACGTTTACCCAAGACTTGATGCCTTTACCACCACTGTTATCCCTTTTCGCTCCATCCAGCATGCTGCGGAAGAACGTCTCGTGCTCATTTCGAAGCTTCTTGAGCTCAGTCTTCCATGGTGCTAGAAATTCTGGTAGAAACTTCATCGCAGGAAGCAAGTCAACCAAATATTGTGCCGGCGAAGCAACACATTCTAGGTCATGTACCGCCTTGAGCGAGCTCTGGCATCTGGGGTCTCGGCCGCTTTCGATACGAACACCAAACGCAAGACGGAGAATGATGCCACCACTATAACGCTCGAAAAAGTTTTCATAATCAGAGGGGTTCCTTATGAAGTCACGCGCCATTCGAGTAGCTTCTAATTCTAGCTCTGGGGCGTAACCAGCTGCCGCCTTTGTGGACATGACATGGTGAAAGAAACTGCGTTGAGTGCGCCACACATCGCCATAGCGCAACAAAAGAGGGATCAGGCCTCTGGTCATCATGTTGGCAGCGTGGAACGTCGGTCGGTCGCTATAGATGCTGCCACACTCTCGGAGCAGATCGTTGGCGACTTGCTCAGTGCCCAGGAGGACGTGATCTTGGCCTGCAATGGTGATCATGGTAATGGGCCCATATTGGTCTGTTAGTTCTTTGAACTTGAACCATGAATGAACAGGTGGTATGTCGAGCATGCTACCGATAATTGGCTTGCCAACCGGACCAGGCGGACTGCGTGTTCCTGGGGGCATGACGGTCTTGTTGGAACGATTCAGGATATATATAGCGAAAGTAAGAGTTGTCACTGCTAATGCAGTAGTAATAAGAGACACCATGTCGACGGATTGTTCAGGAGGTTGAAATAGGTTATAATTACTCCCCAAACAGTCACAGACTATGCGTATAACAGATTGGATGGGTATTACAAGGAGGACTCGCTGGGGGTCGATGCCCAATTTATCAAGAGACCCGGGATATAAAAAGAAGGAATGATAGCCAATGTTTGAACCATTCAATACACTTATCAAATCAAAAAAGAGGGGCTACGCTCTTTCTCTTTGCCTGTCCAGAGAGCCGGGACACTTGCGCAATTCATAAACTGCCATATGATTTGTTTACGCCAGCGCTATAATCTTATCGCTCCATTTATGGGTATAGCCATAGTGATTCGCTCTCCAGTCGCAGCAACGCTATACATCTACAATTTCCATTTTATCTGTTCAATGTCGCGATATACGATATTCTGGTTTGTACTGTGCTCACTGAGTTAATAAGACGGGAGAAAACAGCCTACGATGACGAATTTAGCTTGTGAAGTCGTTTTTTTTTTCCAACAAAAAAAAGGCTTCAAGATAGATTGAATAGATACATATGTTGCCCTACTCTAGTGACACTAGCAGATCTCTTTCATTCAGAGTAGCGGTATATTCCGCTTCCGACGGATTGATCCCCAAGATTCTCATACAGTCCCATGAACGTCGCTTGCCTCTATCTGTATTATAAATGTAAATGCTATATACGAAAAACAACAACAGGGACGAAGGCACAAAGATACAGGTACTATGACTCGGAGGGCGAAAGAAGGACACCAGACACAGAGTGTGGCTCATCTCGCCGGCTATGCGAGAGCCTGGGCTGAGAAACTAGGACGGTACATTGAACAAGATCAACCACCAATTTGGCGTACGGATTTGGCCAATTGATGTATCATTTCTCCCAGGGCTACCACTTAAATCATAAACAGGCTGATTTTCATTGCTACCGTGAACGATCGTAAACCAGTGCGTAGGGGTTCCTGATCTTCAATATGATGAAATCAGAAGAATTACGACTGAAGCAATTGGAAAGGTTGTCATTACGAAGAATGAGTCCAGGCTTAGATCTGTCAATATTGGTTACGCATCACTTCCCAGTAGTGGCGCATTGGACAACGACTAGTGTTTTCTACGTGCTGGTTGTCCACTGAGTAGGGACGCTGATGGCCAACATGAATCACTGGTCTTCCATTTTAAAATAGATAATATTGGGTTCGAAATATAAATATGTCTTCAAAGATACGTATCTATCGTTTGTAAGCTCTCAAAGTCCTCTCGGCTTTCAGTGATGAAATTGCGCCGCGGTTATAGGTACAGTTAAGCCAATTGGTACTCCGCGATCAACTTATCCGCACACGTCATTCCTGTAACATAGGCGGAGCTCTGAGTGTGAGCATTCGGGAGAATCGGCAGAACACTGTTATCTGCTACTCGCAAAGATGAAATACCCAAAACCTTGAAGTTAGCATCAACCACAGCATCTCCGTCACCAAGCCGCCCCATCTTAGCAGTGCCAACCATATGCCAAGCTGAGGTCATGTTGTCTCTCCAGAATTGGAGTAAACCATCATCAGAGGTAGCCACTTTCGGGACAATAATGTCGTCTTCGCTATCCTTGGCAAATAACGGATGCCGAATCACCGCCATGCCAGCCCGTAGTGCTTCAATGCACACTCGTTCGTCGAAGGGATGAGAAAGGAAATTGGGATCAAATTTGAGCGGCACGTTGGGATCAGCTGACTGTAAGGTCACCTCTCCACGACTTTGCTCATTTAGCAGAAATATCGAAAGAGTGTCGTAGCTCAAGTTTTCTGGCGCAAATCCTGGTATGAAGTAGTGGATTGGGAAGTGAGTTAGGAGCTCATAGTGCGGGACAGTTTCTCGGAGAAGAAATTCTTTCTGCGAGGAAGGCAGATTTTGGAACTCCGTCGACGAGCTGACAGAGTCTGACTTAAAAAAGCCAATCAGGTTCTCGCATCCGTATACAGACCATGGGCCCGTTCTGTCTTGATTCCATTGCTCTTGAGCGGCATCCATTGCTTCTCGGCTGCCATAAAAGGAGCGGCGGTCATTATCCGACTCATTTCGCTTAACAACCAAATTCAGAAATGCATGGTCGCGAAGACCCTGCCCAACAGCTGGGACATCGTGAATCACGGGGATGTGATATCTGGAAAGCTGATCCGCGGGCCCAATGCCAGAATGTAGAAGAATTTTGGGAGAGTCCAGGGCGCCTGCACAGAGAATGACTTCGTGCGTGGCAAAGTCTAACCAGTTGTCAGTATCCGTCGATATAGCCTTGTGTGATTGCACATACAATGTTTTCCATTTGACTCAACACCGACTGCTTTTTTCCCTTCAAGAATTATGCGTTGGACGGCTGATCCTGTGGCGATAGTTAAATTATCTGGCTTGGGCTGCAGCAGATCTGCAGCCACGGAGCGAAGGCCGCTATGAGCTGAATTTATCAGTACTCCCATCCCCAAAGGATCTCCTGAATTATGGTCCGGGTTGACCGGATACCCGATTTTCTGAAATGTCTGCAATAAGGGTTGAATATCCCGTTCCCACTCAGAGGCATAACCAACGTGAAGTGGCCCTGCAGATCCATGGTCGCTTGTCTGAGATGATACACTCAATGGATTCGTTCCAGTTGGAACATCGTAATGGAACGTCTCTAACTCTTTGAACCGGCTCTGCATGCTATCCCAGGCAAAGGCGGGATCATCAACCAGTTTGGCCCATTCATCAAAGTCATCCCGAGGGCCCGTAGTCCACACTCCAAAGTTTATCGTACTTGAACCTCCTAAGCCACGCCCACGGTCATAAGCTATGACTCGGTTGTTGCAATTGAGCTGCGGGGCCGTTTTATAGCCCATGTTCATAGATGGCTGAGTGAATGTAGTCCATCGCTGCCCATCGACGCGGAGATGGGCTTGTGTATGGTCATCTCCAACCTCAATCAGGAGTACGGATGGTTTTTTAGGTGAACGGGATAGACCGTTCGCCGCAGCGCATCCCGCCGGGCCACCTGGCGATGATTAGCAAGGGATAGGTCTAGAGTAATCTAGAGACAACTTACTCCCCACAACAATGAAATCGTAACGCGTGTCGGCTTCAGACATTTTGCTCAAGTGATTCGTTGTTAATGCTACTAATGTACGCAAAGAAAAGTTGTTGACGTGAAGAGTTTTATTGAAGACCAGATACTGCAGCGGATTATACTTTGCAAGAATTCCTGCTATTTAACATTCACTAGATGATGGGTTTGGCGTCTAAAAATAACGCGGTCCATACTCTGATTCCACAGGGCTTGCACTTGATCCCACAGGGCTTGCACTTGATCCCACAGGGCTTGCACTTGATCCCACGGGGCTTGCTTTCGATTCCATAGGGTTAGATTCTAGTCAGATCGGATTCCACAGGATCGTACTATAGTTCCACTGTACAGACTAGTTGGGCACTTTGAATTGCCGAGACCGCCATCCGTGAGCGACGTGTCTCGACACTT
This sequence comes from Trichoderma harzianum CBS 226.95, assembly GCF_003025095.1. Classification (NCBI taxonomy): domain Eukaryota; kingdom Fungi; phylum Ascomycota; class Sordariomycetes; order Hypocreales; family Hypocreaceae; genus Trichoderma; species Trichoderma harzianum. Next base: position 11,633 of record NW_020209280.1, read on the forward strand.
TCCTTGCCAAGAAGAAGAGGCCTGCTAGTGTTTAATAAGCTTTATCATATTGATTCAATATTTCAAATTGATGCTGACTTGAAATCTAGACCAGACGTGTATCGTTGCTAGGCTTTCAGCATGTAGGCGAGTCAGCCGAAAGAATACCTAACTGGTGATTAGCCTATTAACGAATAGGAGAATTGGTGTATGGTGTATACTCCCTCTTTCCTTTCAATAATAAGCTTACCTGTGTCCGCAGCGACCAAGTTGAGCTAGTAAAGGTTTCCGCACCTAGTTGCGAGCTATTCTGCTATCAGCTACCAACGAGGGCGACGACTATTGCAGAAGTGGAGCGATACATGCCAATTCGCTTTCAGCTTACTTCGATACCAGATCACAGCCCTGCTTACATGAATTGGATTTCAATAAGATTGATCTCAATAGCAACCTCGGCTTCAATAAAGTTGATACCAATAGCAACCTCGGCTCCAAAGTGTCCTCTTTCAAGCCTATCAGTCAGTAGCGGTTCTGACTTTGAGAATTTGGCCCCTGTGCGCCGTCGTATGCTTTGTCACAAAACAAAACTCTTCATGATTGATGCTATTTCTGCAACAAATTGGCCGCTTGTATCCAGCCCCCCGCTTTTGTTTTACTACGGGACTGTCGGAAAAATTTTTCAACCCTCCACTCTCTTGCTCATATTAAACGATCAGAGAAAAACAGCATCCAGTATGAACATCCTTTCAATCCGTGATTTACCTCATCGAATTTCATTATGTCACACTTGAAACTGTCGAAAACAGCGAAGCTGTTGATAAGGCTATGCTCCCATAAGCCGGGAGATCATGCGTAAACGCGATATGTCAAGGGTTACTTAGTAGACGTTAATAATAAAATAAATAAATAAATAAATAATCAATAGGCGGCTCACGAAGCTGACGTAGAGCGGCTTCCGTTAGGGCGCTTCCTTACTATACGATGAGCTTCTTCAAAGAGATTAAAATAGAGTATTCTTGGTAGACGTACATCTATAAGTAATCAGGTGCCTCAGCACTCAAACTGAAACAGATGAGCCATTCAATTACATCCTAGATACGCAAATACGTGGCCAGAAAACAAGATGCCCACCTATTCCTCCGTATCCAAAGTTGATGTGCTTATAATAGGCGCTGGTCCGGCTGGGCTAATGTGCGCACTATGGATGGCTAGGCTTGGTGTTAATGCTCGTGTGGTGGAGAAAAGAGCCACTCCTATTGCTGCAGGACAGGCTGATGGGCAAGCGCTTCGAATGAGGCCATGATCTCAAAATACAATTCTGATTCGTTGTTCAGGATTCAATCCCGTACATTCGAGATCTAGATTCCTTTGGTTTGGATCAAATTTGGCGAGAATCAACTCATGTTAAAGGTACGTTCAAGAGTACTCTTTGAGGCGAACAGACCGTAACAATTAAGGAAAGAGGCCACGTTTTGGGATCCAGATGAGAATGGCAAGATCCACCACAGCTCAAGAGTCCCAAATAATATGAAAGGCCTGTCGCGCTTCGACTGCACTGGTACAATCCACCAAGGCGTTATCGAAAGCTTCCTTATACAAGCCATTAGAGCATCAGCATCTGTACCAAGCCATCCAGAGGTGAGAATTGAGGGAAATATGACCCCATCTTCCCTTCATATCGATGAAACTCTGATCAATGATCAAGATGCCTATCCTGTAATGGTTACCCTAAAACATTTTGACGAAGCAAGTGAAGTTGATGCAAAGAGCCGTGGTAACATTGATGAAAGCTTGCACAAACCCAGCTGTGGGGATGATGATTCAAAGCCAACATATCTGCAAAACGCCCAACCGGGGGCGGAGGAGCTGGTCCTGGCAAAGTATTTGGTAGGATGCGATGGTGCGCATTCATGGGTACGTAAAGCCTTGGGACAGGAATTTGGGCTGCGGGGCGAAACTACGGATGCTATCTGGTGAGTCTGTCGTTCACCGAGACATTAGTTGAAGTTGTTGAACAGTTAAATGACAAATTTGCTCCAGGGGTGCGATGGATATAATCCCGGTCACTGACTTTCGTAAGTGGGAAATGCCTGATTACGCGTCGCTACATAGCAAATCCTGACCTAGAAGCAGCCGATATCCGAGTTCGCACTATGGTGCGCAGTACTAGCGGTGGAAGTCTCATGATGATTCCAAGAGAGAATAAACTCGTTCGGTTGTACATTCAACTAACGGACGGTTTGTCAATTAATGGCCGGCTGACTAGATCTATGGTCACCCCTGAGATGCTGATAGAGACTGCTCAGAGGATTTTCAGCCCTTACACTATTGACTTCACATATATACACTGGTGGAGCGCATATCAGATTGGACAGAGATCAGGAGACCATTTTGATAAGCAAGGACGTATCTTTCTTGCTGGCGGTACGTCAATATAGCTTTGGCTACTTTATCCCAGTATTCTTGTACTCTACTAATCCACTCCAGATGCCGTTCACACTCATTCGCCAAAGGCAGGACAGGGAATGAACGTATCTATGCAAGATACGTATAATCTGGGTTGGAAGATTGGTTTAGCATGCAAGGGACTTGTGCGGCCAAAAGCCATTATCCCAACCTACGATATGGAGCGTAAGTTGGTCGCTAAAGAACTGATCGCATTCGACCGAAAGTTCTCCGAATTGCTTTCGATGCACTCTGCGAAAGATATTTCGGAAACATCAGTTGAGCTTAAACAATTTTTTAAGAAAGCGCCACTAGTACGTATATCAGAAGCTGAGAAACATCTCGCTACTATCTGACCACTGCAATAGTTTACAACTGGTATTGGTGTAAACTATGCCTCGAGTATTCTCACAGTTGTAGACGATGAAGCACATGGCCTCGCGAAGTATACCGTCCCGGGAAAGAGATTCGCCTCGTGTCAGGTAACAAATCACTAGGATGGGAGGGTTTGGGAGCTTCATCATCGCATGCCATCTGACGGACGCTTCCGTATCATGGTTTTCGGCGGCAATATCGCAGATGCTGAGCAACGATTTGCAGTCAATACCTTGGGCCAGTGGCTAGGCAAGACTCTAATTCCACGATATCCTCCGATCAATATCTGCCCCATTGTTGATCGTCGTCTGCAGACTGTCCGATTCCAATCCGAACTAATGACGCCAACCCTAGAGATATTCCTAGTGCATACGGCTCCTCGTAGCCAGATAGATGTACTGCGGGACGTAGACTCTACATATCATCCGTGGCATCCCAAGCTCGGCTGGGACTATGATTATATATTTACAGCTTCTGGAGTCGCCACTGAAGACAATATCCAGCTAACACAGAGTGTATATCGAGATTATGGGATTGATGAGGAGAGAGGTGCCGTTGTACTTGTAAGGCCGGATGGATATGTTGGGACGGTAACTAGTGTCGCTGCAAAAGAGGCACGGACTAAAATTTGCAATTGGCTTGACGGCTTACTACAAGGCCTGAATAACTGAACTTTGAGAACCTTTCTGCTTCAAAAAATCATCAATTCAAGATTTCAGATTCTAGCAAATAGCGTTTAATTGCTGATAAACTTCTATTCTGTAGATATCCAAGTTCTTGTTCTCTTAAGAGCCATGCCGTTGCATCTGATCTCCTAATCATCGGTAAATGAAGAATCACCAGTTCCCCACGGTAGACAGTAACGGAATGAAAGCAATTGGTGTAATTTTTGTATTATTATGTATGGTATATCACGCGATAACTGGCGCCGGAGGGTAGTCATAATGCTTAGTCAAATTACCTCCTCTTCCATCTTCTTCTCCATCATGCCCCAAAGCCCTTTCGCTCTGTTCCCAGAAAACCAGTAATTACCTTCAAGATCTTTTCCCACAACGATGATTCCATCGGAGAAGTTATATGGGCCCTGTACGCTCTGGACGTAGGATGGTGTGAGCGGCGTGCGCCGTGGTGTAACAGCCGCGGCTGATAGATCAGTCGCGTACATGTCGGCTTTTTGCCAATTGGAAAACATAAGTAACTGCATCGATGTGCTGCCAAAAAATGGAGGCGCCCTGTTGGCTGGATCAAGTCGGATCAACGATGTATACGCTTCGACTTGTTCGCGAGAGCCTTGCTCCTTAATCGAGCGGCGGATCTGGGATGCTAGATAGCTGAGCGGCTTCTGAAGCACATCTTTAGCTGGCAGTAGAGTAACTAGAAACCCAACGCAGTTGCTTAAGAATGGTCGCTTGTCTGGTAGCAGATCCTTCAAAATCGGCCGCCATTGATATGCTTGTTGTACAGCAATCTGGAAATAGCAAATTTAGCAAATGAATGCTGAGTGACTTCTGGAATATGTACCAAAGAATGGCTACTTACAGGTGTCTCCGAATGCTCCGGAAGATTAGCAATTGCTAAGCGAGTTGTCCAAGCCAGTAGAATATCTCCTTCGCTCAGGAATGGAGCCTCCCATTTCTCGCTAGGGGCTTGAGCAGCAAGTTCCGCGAGAGCCTTTTCTCTCAATTTCGTGATATAAGCAGCGGGCACACAGACCATACGATGCTCTTGCTTCTTTAACACCAAGTTGTAGCAGTTCTGGAGCACCCACCAGACAAGACCAGGCTTGGACATGTGGTATTCCGCAAGGACATGGGGCTCTGTAGGCTTCTTGCCACAGTGCTCCAAAATATAGTCGTCGGGAGCCAGTGGCTCTGGAATCTCGTCTTCTCTACCCTGAAGCATGAGCATCCACGCATTGAGGAGAGACTTTTTTGCCATGGCGTCAAAAGTAAGGTGTATCCAATGGAGGACGACTATTGTCGAATTCTTGAACGAGACAACGCGCAGACCAAGCTGAGGACGGTCTGTATAGATATAATCATCGAGATATCTGGGTGTATCCTGGCCGTAAATGAGCTCTGAGAGCTTATCGGGATCTCCAACGATTGCTGGTCGGCCATTGCGAGGAGGATGGGGAATACATGATCCCGCGGGGTGGTCTTCCACAGCTAAGGCGCCATGGTCCACATGTTCAAATCCCACTGCCGGACGATCTGGAGAGAAGCTGGCTGGGATATGATGCTCAAGTTGTCCACGATCCTAAATGATGGGGGCGCAGTTGTTAGATATATTGGCCTCGCCGGAGGGGGGCGTTCTTGTCCCGCACATTTCTTCTCAGTCGAGCACCCAGCTTGTTCCAGCCAGGGCGGCTTACTACACGCTCCAGAGAGGTGCATAAGTTCTGAGGGTCCAGTACATCGTCGAAAACAAATAAGGTATATAGCACAAACGTCCTGAAGATAATGGTGTCATCAAAGAAGCCAACCGGGACAATCTTATCGGTCGGTACAGGCTGGGGTGCCTTTGATGGATTAAAAAAGAATTCAAACATACTTGTCAAGTGTTGCCCATCCGTCTACATGTTTGTTCAGCGGTAAGGAAAACCATGGCTACTTTGAATCTATTAATATGAGAGCAAATTGTGATACGGATGGCGCCACATTTCAACTGCAACGGATTCTGCACCTGTCAAGTGTTCTTTACTGCTAGATAAAATTACTCCAATTCCTGCACTCAGGGGTTGCGCGGAACAGGTCTATTCATCCGGATGATATGATTTCTTACAGAGTTTATGTCTGTCCCGTACCAATCCCTGTCCCTGACAGGGGTTTAGGGTAGCAGCGGCCTGCTATTGAAGTTAGTCTACTTGAGCCAACAACGTTTGAACCAACAACGTCTGAACCAACAACATCTGCACCGTCGTAAAAACGTCTTTAGTGGACCTCGTGCAGGCATTTTATGTGATCTTATGACTCATAAGATGTATGGCGCAAAAACAATGCCGGACTTATCTCCTTACTAGTACTAAAATTGCCGACATCAGGACAATGTCCGCCCGCCCAGTCCCATCTTTCCCCTTTATGTCACGCAATCTAGAGACTCCAGATAAACCAAATTAATAAGTTGATTAGTCTTCTAGCCTTGCAAGGAAGCTAAAATTATTCTTCTCTTTGCAAGGATTTACAAATACTGAAGTTTCTTCCGAGAGTTGGCGTGTATTTTAACTTCCTTGCTGAAAAGGGACGAATCATTACTATCCAACCTGAATAGCACTGACTATCTTGATGCGATGACAAAAAACTTAGCTAATAAGTTCAAGGAAGATGGCCAAAGGGGCTGTGGCTAAGAACACGATTTTGGGACAGGATACGATATTGGGCACTGCACGTCAGCCAGGGGAATGTGTCAAACGTGCCGATCACGTCCAGATCCAATGGGGCGGTTGAACTTTTGTACTGGGATCAAAAATTGAACAGCTTTCAAACACACCGCTGACAGTACGAATATGGTACGGTCCGTCCGAAGCGTCTACGTTTTAATACTTTTATCACGTTAGTTCCCAGAAGGCAACACGCGTAAACTTTCTTCTGCTCTCCTTTTGTTAATTCTTGGAACCTTTTGCCTTTGCTGCCCTTAGCCCCCTCTCCGCTGCAGCTCCCTAAGGGCCTTTCATTGGCCCTTAGCTATGGCCTTGTTGATAAGTCGAAACGAAGAAGGCGAGCGTATATCAGCAATTGCGAATCGCCTGCCTCCGATACCTGTCCATGGCTTTACAAAGACGATCCAAGCAATAACATATGTTATAACTATCTTAGCTACGATAATCGTTGCACTGCGCGTCTACGTGCGGGTGCGACTTTCAGGATCACAACGAGCATGGGGCTGGGATGACATTTTCGCTGTAGCTGGCTGGGTATGATACATTCCCATTGATCCCCTTATTACCGCCAACTTAACAATGAAACAGGTTCCTCTTATCCCCTCTGTCGTCTTTCTCATTCTAGCAACCTACTATGGTTTAGGTGCCCATGACGATCATGTGCCTGATGGAATGCTCATCTATTACCAGGTCAGGGTTAAGAGCTACATGTTTTTGTTTGAGATGATTTACTTTGCCTCATCCATTTTAACGAAGCTTGCCATGGCCATTATGATCCTGAGGCTAAGCTCTACTCGGACCTACGTGTACATCATTTGGGGGAACATAGCCCTGCTATCTGTGAATGCTCTTGTGTGTTTAATCATCATGTTCGCAAGTTGCTCGCCTCTTCCGGCCTTATGGAACGAGAAGCTGTACGTTGGATACAGTCCCACCATTAATTTGTACTTGGCTAACAGTTGAATGAAGTGGCTATTGTCGTCTCAAAGACGGCTGGATCATTATTAGTTATGTCGGCTCCGTAGTTTTGGCCATGGTGGATTGGACCTGCGCAATCACCCCGTTCTTCATGCTGCGACGTCTTCAAATGCCAACGCGAAGGAAGGTTTCAGTCCAGATCATTCTCAGCTTGGGTATCATTGGTAGCGCCGCTGGTCTAGTTCGCCTGGGATATTATCATGCTTATGATACTGACAAGTATCCACACGAATCTCTATGTAAGCGCTGTCTACTATTTCCCACTGATAAAGCAAAACCCATACTGGGATTTCTAACAACATTTATCGATGTAGATAATTGGGGTTCAACAATTCTGTGGTCGCTCCTAGAGGCAGGTTTGGGTATCATCAGTTGCTCATTGCCTCCACTCCGTCGCCTTTTCAAGAAGTTCTACCAAGGTTCATCTGGACAGTCTGACATGAAGTCTGGACCAGGAACAACCGATGTAAGAAACCCCTCCCAGGGGGATGCTCTGAAGTGTCGCTAACTATTCGCTGTTTATAGGGTGGAACACAGCTGACCAGTCTTGGTGGGAAGCAAAGCGAAATATTGACAAGCATCCGCCGGAAAGAAGGGGATAAGTGGAATAGATTAGATGATGAACAGTCAACTTCCAGCCAACAGCATATCATTAAGATAACGGATGTATCCGTCGAGACAAGCAGTACAGATGGCAATAAATTTCAGGACTATCGAAAAGACAATGAATACTCCTGGGAAGATCATGCATAACTTTTACTAAAAAGCTTTTTTTGTTTTCGAAATCTATAGATTTGGGAAAAGTTTACAACTCGGTCGGCGCAATATAGACATCTATTATTTAATTACATATTAATTTATTTCTGCATATCATAACCCACATCATCATAAGTCTTGATTGAAATGTACCGTCACCATAAGTCTATGGAATCCTGTAAACATCGGATCTCATGTCGCAACACGAGTCCATGGAATATTTGAAGCCGCTATAAGCCGAAAGCGACAGTGGTCTAGTCCCACAACAAGTTGTTCACGGCCAAATAAGTTTAGTCCTGCACACACGGCGAACGAAGCAAACTTTCGGCGAACGATCGACCTTTAACCGAAGACACTATCGTAGCACTGAACACTAAAGTTGCCCGGCCACCGTTCGTCGGATGAAACTGGAACCTTTCATATCTTCAATGGTTTCTTTTTAGTAGCGCCAAATATGAGATATGGAAACCATCAAGCTAAATTTACACCTTGAGTGGTCTATACCTGTCATATCCACGGCCAACTGTAATAATCCATTTGTAACATCTTTGTTGCTAAATTGGGTCTACGTAGTTAGCCGTGTGCGCGGCAAAGATTGCCATGACTGTTCACATGTATCACCAGTCTCGGACAGTGGTTGTTACTCTGAGTATTTCCAAGTGGTTATTTAATCCGATTTCCCTCGTGAAAGTCGATTAATCCGGCTCTCTGCAGTGTAAAAACAGAATCATTAATTGCGCATAAATAAACTCGCCATTCGCCATTGCGCGTGCACTTGAGTCTATCGCCTCCATATTCGCTCCAAGGCTACAACTTCAACAGCCATGTCTCTATATCGCATCGGTGTAGATATTGGCGGCACTAATACTGATGCGGCAATCATTGATATCAAGGCACTAAACAGTCCCAATCGGGGAGTCCTCGCCACTCACAAAGCACCAACAACGCCAGATATCACCACAGGCATTGAGGAAGCCATCAAAATAGTGCTGAGTAACTCTGATATTGACCAGAGAAGAGTTCTCAGCGTCACTATTGGCACTACTCACTTCATCAACGCTCTTGTGGAAGCCGATGCCCGAAGGCTGGATCGTGTTGTTGTAGTGCGCCTCTGCGGGCCCTTTACTCGCCAGATCCCACCCTTTTCTGGCTTTCCTGTTGGCCTTCGCAATATTCTAGATGGTGGTGTATTCTATCTCGATGGTGGACTAGAGATGGATGGTAGGCAGATTGCTGAGCTCAACGAGCAGCAGATCCGCCAGGCCACGATGGACATTACAGCTGCCGGAGTCGAGGCTGTTGCTCTTGTCGGCGTCTTCTCTCCATTAGACCATGATGGGATTCAAGAGGAACGATGCAAGAAAATTATGCTGGAAACAGTACCCGATCTCAAAGTCGTCTGTTCTCATGATATTGGTCCTATCGGCTTTTTAGAGCGTGAGAATGCGACCATACTAAACGCCTCCATCTTGAGAACCGGTCACCGCGTCAAGAAAAGTTTTAAACGAGCTATGACACGTCTTAATCTTGACTGCCCATTATACCTATCTCAGAACGACGGCACGCTTATTGATATCGAATCAGCTGCTGATTTCCCTATCAAGACTTTTGCCAGTGGCCCGACGAACAGCATGACAGGTGCAGCTTTCTTGGCTGGCATTGGCCAAGGTCCTGGAGGTTCAAATGGCGTGCCTGGGGCCACTAATGGCATGTCTGCCGAAGTGACACCTCCCAATGGCACTATCATCAATGGCGACAGCTCATCCTGTGAGCAGGCTCAAGTTCTGGTAGTCGATATCGGTGGTACCACAACAGACGTTTGTGCTTTGTTACCATCTGGATTCCCTCGTCAGGCTCCAGGCTTCGTCGAGATTGCAGGCGTTCGCACGGCATTTTCCATGCCGGAAGTTGTGTCCATAGGACTAGGCGGTGGTAGCATAGTTACGGTAGACGGTGAATCCGTCTCTGTTGGCCCTGCATCCGTCGGCCATTTTATCCAAAAACGAGCAAAAGTGTTTGGTGGCTCGACCTTGACTGCCACTGACGTTGTTGTTGCAGCCGGTAAAGCTGCTCTTGGCGATCCCAGTCTTGCCCATGATATACCCCAGTCAGCTGTCAATCTTGCTTCCCGAGATATCAAAAAGAAACTGGAACGGGTTATTGATCAGATGAAAGTTTCGGCAGCTCCAGTTACTGTTCTCTTGGTTGGAGGCGGGGCTTTACTGGTCACTGATGAATTGGCTGGTGTTGAGAAATGCATCCAACCCATTCACCAAGGGGCTGCCAATGCTATCGGCGCAGCGATTGGTAAGGTCTCTGGTGAGGTTGATACCGTCGAAATCCTTGAAGGCAAGGATGAGAAGGCAGTTATCGACGCTGCCTGCAAGAAGGCCATTGAGCAGGCTGTAGAAAAAGGCGCAGCGAGGGAGGATGTAAAGATTGTCGAAGTCAACAAGATGCCACTTCAGTACATGTCAAAGGTTACGATTCGTATCCAAGTAAGGGCCGTGGGTAGACTCGCCATTCCAGATGACTTGGCGCCTCCGCAAGGCCTGAACGGGTCATTCGATGACGACACAGAAGATGAACAAGAGACGGATAAGGTGGCTGTACCAAACGCGCTTGAGCCTACCACACGGCCAAGCCGCAATATCGATATTACAACGTATCGCCCGAATGTCAAAAACGGCGTATGGTATGTTTCAGAAGTTGACTTGGAGTTTATGACCACAGGCTGTGGCGTCCTGGGCACCGGTGGTGGCGGACCAACATATTACGAGTATCTTAAGGGATTGAACACGTTGCGCAGTGTTGGGGAAGGCAACATGAGGATCATTTCACCAAAAGCTCTCAAAGAAGATGATGTGGTTGCTATGGCAGCTTGGTACGGAAGTCCCAATGTCATCAACGAACGCATTTCGGGGGGCAACGAGATCATCGATGCTATCGATGCCATTAACAAAACAAGGAGCATCAAAAACTTTCATGGCTTGTTGGCTGAAGAAATGTAAGTTACCAACCTACCCCAAATCCGACGATACTAACAAAGCTGACACAACCCAGTGGTGGTGGAAACGGTATGAGCGTCTTTCCTGTGAGCGGCCATTATAATGTCCCCGTCGTTGATGCAGACGGGATGGGTAGAGCTTATCCTACAAAATATCATGGTAAGCGCAGCATCTATAGAGGAAATGCTTGTCAAAAAGGTCCTTGCTAACTGTTTGCAGTGACCTTTAGTGTCTATGGCCACCCTATGACCCCATGCGCTATTACTGATGCAAAGGGCAATGCGTCTGTCATCATGGTAAGCATGAGCTAGCTGAATGATTGCTTTCAATTTCACGTTCTATAACTGACTTGAGATGCCCAGAAAGCGAGCTCGCCCCCCCGCTTGGAGAAGATGCTGAGAACCACGGCTGTGGAACTAGGACTCGCCTGTGCGTCAGCTTCGAATCCGATGCCAGGTTCCATCATCAAATCAACAGCAGTGCAAAATACACATTCACAAGCATGGTACCTTGGACGGGCAGTTCACTCTGCTCGTCGCAATAAAACTAGCTATCTCGACGCAATAGTAGGTTCAGTATCCCTCTCGCCGAAAGACTTTTGTTGACATTTGCAGTTTGCCGTTTGTTCCGGGAAACTACTCTTCACGGGTAAAGTCATCGATGTCCACCGATACATTGGTGGCGGCTACACAATGGGCGCCGCCATTATTGCACCGTTGACCGAAGACGAACGTGAGACTACGTCGATCGACAACCAAACACGAACAGACAAACACATGATTATACCCTTCCAGAATGAGTACTTGTACGCAGCACTCTGCGATGCCGCCGGCACCAAAGAGTCGCAGGAAGTCGTTTGTACAGTTCCACATCTCATATCAATTCTTGGCCAGGATGGAGAAGCGATTGGGTCACAAGACATGCGTTACGGTCTCCGTGTCAACGTCATTGGATTGTCCGCTCATCCAGTGTGGATGACAGAGAGAGCTCTGCAGGTGGGTGGCCCCGCGGGCTTTGGTCTAGATCTGCCGGTTGTTGGAGAGTTCGATGAGTTTACAGAGGCACGAAGTGTGATAGATGACTTTGGCAACTGAGTGTTTGAGACATTAAATCGGGTAAAATTTAAACAGACATCAAAAATTTTCAGGTTAACATCCATTTAATTATGAAGCTGTAGAGGCATTATTGACCGACTTATAGAAGAGTAACGCCTCCATCGGTTGTTCCTCGACGTATGACTTGCGCCGCTTGAGAAAAGAATGAATCAATGCGATCCTTGGCCGCTCGGAGTAACGCTGTCACCTCTTCATTACTGACATCCCATAAGCTATTCATAGCTTGGTGAAATGTCTCGAGTAAGCCGTATGCGTGCTCTATATCACCACGTTCGGAGGCGACTAAGAAGAGAAATACGAGAAAGTTTCCACACAGGACAAATTGTGATCTTGCATCTAGGTATAATGGTATGTCAGTGGCCGTTCCACCATGTGATTAACAATAGTTGAAATTAAGATGTAGCCTACAACGACCCCAGAATCCAGCCATATTATTCTTGTCCAGGTGCAATATAAATTGTACAAATCCATCGAATGCTAGAAGCGCCTCAGGAAACCACTTTCGGAGGTTGGAGCTTGCTTTCAGCTTGGCCTCTCTCGTCGAAGGGTGCATCAAAGCGCGGTAGAGGAGAACCTGAGTAGTGTAGAATGACAAATGTAGGGGACCTAACTGTTAAAAAAAAGTTTTCCTAGTGAATAGGGAATAATCGACCCACAGTTATATGAGGCTACACTTCTTCTATCCTGTGCTTCCTTTTTTAAGTCGAGGCATGAAGGGATTAAACTTGCCCACTCTTTGAGCCTAGCCTCTACGGCGAGGATATCTGTTTCGGCTTGCGCGAGGTTATTACCTCTGGCCTGCGAATCGTTGTTTACTTGACTGCAGATGTATCATTAGAAGCTGTATGAATAAAAAAAATAAAAATAAACTACAAAGACTTACTAGCTGCAATCCAGCACTGTTCGCAACGATCGTGCAACGTCAACCATTTCCAAGAATCTCGCTCCCGTGGAGACTTGGAACCGCCTATCCTCTGGCTCAACTAGGTACTGCACATCATCTGGAACATCTTCATCCCAACGCATATCCTCCATTGTTAGTGGGGTCGTGGTATATGATTTACTCGCTATATGCGACGGGTTCCCATGGCACATTGCTGACCAGCAATCAGCATAAAACGTGGCCCACCACAGCTTCCGCCGCAAGTGCCTCTCAGTCGCATTGATGTTCCAATCTCCCGGCTCAACATGCAGACCTATCATTTGCGCACACGCCGTTGCCTGAGCAGATGATGTCCATGTCGTAGGAGCTTCGAGGGTGTCCATCGCTGGCGGCGTTACATGTTGAAGGAGAAGACATGCCTGTAGAATGAAGAGGTTAGGATTTTCCATCTCTCTCCGGAGAGCTTGATGCGCGTAATCGGTAAGTTCATGCTGTACAAAAGGCATGGATTTATCCTTCAGTGTGTAGTTACGATCCCAAAATACAGATGCCAACGCGTAGATAGCTCCTCGCAAGCATGCAGGAATACTCTTTTTGTCGGCGTGATATCTGCTCAGGAAGCGGACTTTAGATACTATAGGAAAAGCGGGATGGACATGGCGGAAGAACAATCGAACAAGGTTATCGCCAAATGGCCACACCTTGCTCTCGATAGCGTCCGAGACTTGCTGCTTGGCTCTTTTGACGTGATCTGGATGTTCTATCCGTAGGAGAAGGAAGTGGATTGGACTCTGTTCCGTTGTAGATGATGATGTGCTGTATGATTGAACCTGTGCAATATTCGCAGATAGACTAAAATTGTCTCTCAGGATGCCGTATTTGAATGAGTCGAGGAGGAAGCCGTCTTGCTCACTCGGCCGTCCCAAAAAGTATGCGCAACGTCCTGGAATGTCTTCGAGTGTATATGTAGTATTGCTTAGTATGGTCTGGTCTCTGAGTAGTATCGTCCGCACAGTTTCTGTATCTGCCGTTGACGAGGTCACTGGGCTGTGTACGAAGTTTTGATGCACCAAGATAGCTGGGTCGCTACATTGCGGCAGGAAGGAGTCTGGTTGATGGTACAGAGTTGTTGGGCTTAAATAATAAGGGACTGCTGCTTGTTGAGACGGGCTTGGCGGCACACGATTGGCGATTGGTGGTGCTGTTACATTGAATGAGCTACCATGATTGGAAGTATTCGACTGCAATTGCTGTTGTTGGGCGGTCTCCGGTTCATCCTCTTGTGCCCCGTCTTGAAGAATGGCAGGCCGTTGTATGTCTTGGGCGTCACTTACTGTCGTGGAGGTGGACTGACATGCGATGCCTCTCCGTCTACACGACTGACCTAACAATTACGGTTACATTGCTGAACAATCTCAGGCAAATCTACAGAGACGGTGGGAATTTGATGCAAAGTCGAAGATCGAGTATGCCAGAATGACAGGAAAGGAACCTTACAAGGCGGATCGGTTGCAATAACGCATGCTGTCTTGCGTTTCCGGCAAGCGTCACATGGACGGTTCTTCCGGCTCCTTGGCCGTCGTGGGTTACCAAAGGTGCTTTTGATTACAAACTTGCGAGGAGGGCGTCGATGCCGGCGAGATTGTTGCCGCGGCATACTATCGACGGCGACTTCATCGGTTGGTGCAGAGATGCTGTTTGAGACATTCATGCTCAATGCTCACTCGGCGATATTGACCTTTGGGCCCACAAAGTCTAGGGAGAGGTTACGGTTGCGACAATGGTCGATGCGTTACATCAATCCATGGATTCAATGATATGGTGAGGCGGGGAAGTAACCACTTTGGTTGGCCGGCGTGGCTTATAACCTATCATCGCCGCGGTGTCGGTAGATCGTGCTAATGCTCGACTAGTGGTGTTACTAGTAACGGCGAACTCATACAGCAAAGCCTTCCTTCGCCGAAAAGATTCGTCTCCATGCCGCATCTGCGCGAGAGGCACGCCGCTCTTCGTAATTCCCACATTTCCATGGAGCTAATTGCTCCCAGATAAGGTGAGTCCACGCTGAGATTGTCTGTTGTCCTAAACTAACTGATTTTTTAATGGCTATCTAGAATTAGAATCACTTGTATAGCCAATAGCATTAGCTATTTGTCCCCTAAAACTTATCACCCCGCAAAATGGGATCCAAACCATCTTCGTTAGGGGTCATGATCGAGGAAGTGCGCCAGTGATTACCCCGGACAATCAAATCTTCCCCCGAATGTCTCATCGTTCCACAGCCCGGATCGTTGCCACCGTCATCATCATAGCGTAGCGGCAGTGCGTCTATCTTTGTCACGAAGTACAGCAGGTCGCTTTGCGACCTTGTCACTTGTTATCATCATATGCGTCCAGACTGAGACACAGAAGAAGCGCCACAGCAACACCAGAGGACATCGTCCGTCTATAAAAGGTAGCTTTTATCCATTATCCCCTTGGGTCCCAAGTATTAATGACATTTCTGAATCCAGCTTAAATCTGCTGGGAAACAACACGCGCAGTCTCCGCTTCCTCGCTATCAAAAGTGAGCCTCTTTCCATCTGCCATGAGCACTAGTTGGGCAGCAGTCAAGCATAAGCTTGAATGGTCAGTAACTTGTATCATACCATACGATACCATAATTTAATACTAACTCAGCGTATTAGTCCTAAAGACGAAGATGCCAATTATGAAAATACGACTTGGTGCAACCGCGACTTGATCCCAATCCCTCCAGATCGCCGAACGTTTCACATATGGTCCTATCTCGGTAGCATACGTCCTACGACTCTTGGCTATGCGAAATACTGATCAGTACAACAGGTTACTGGACTGTGTCTGGATCTAATCTCTCTGCGTGGTCCTTGGGCAGCACTCTTCTCGCGTTTGGACTTAGCCCCGCAGAGGCAATTGGAGTACTTGTACGATCGCCTCGCTTGAAATGTGCAATATCACTATTACTAACCGATTATTAGATATTAGGAGGCTTTCTTACTGGTTGTCTTGCGGTTGTGGCCGGGTGGCCTGGAGCAAAACACAACATCGGCTTTACTGTTTCCAGTAGATTCTCTTGGGGCATGAGGGGATCGTACTGTACGTATGACTTTCTTGAGTATATTCTTGCCTTCAGGCTACTAATATAGTGGAGAAATAGTTCCCGTGATTATTCGTTGCTTTACAGGCTGTATCTGGTTCGGCATTCAGGCATTCTGGGGAGCTCAGGCAACTAGGGTCACTCTTGGAGCTATCATTCCTGGTGAGATTGTGACGATACCAAATAATGTTTGCATTTAGGCAAACATGATCTTCTAACTTGTTTTGATAGGCCTCGCCCATATGCGAAACAGCTTTAGCGAAAGTTCTCACCTTGCAACGAACGATTTTATTGGGCTCGTCATCTGGATGTGTGCCTTCATCCCCGCCATCCTCATCAAGCCGGAGAAACTACAGATCCCTTTTCTTATTTGCTTTTTCCTCTTCTGTGGCTCTTGTTTTGGTATACTAATATGGTGAGAATAGTCGAGGCAACTCCTTCAGCTGGTATACTGGCCCAACTAACACTGATTCAGGAGCGTCTCAACTGCCAATGGGGTTGGTGAGCTCTTTCACCAGAAAAAGGATACCACGAACATGGGCTGGGCCTTCATGTTTGGTATCACCTCGGTGTTGGGCGCTTGGGGATCGGGGACGCTCGGCCAATCTGATTGGACTCGATATGCAAAGACTAAACATTCACCGACTCTGTCTCAGCTGATTGCAACTCCACTGACAATTACAGTAACCGCCGTCATTGGTATCATTGCCACAAGTGCATCAAATCACATATTGGGTGGAGAGATTCTATGGAATCCTATCTATTTACTGGCAGCAGTGCAGGAACACTACCACTCTAGTCCAGGGGTACGAGCGGCGGTCTTCTTCGCAGGCATCGGGATTGTGGCTTCACAGCTTTCAGTAAGTAAATACAGCTTTCGTTCTGTTTCCAGGTGGCGAGCCTATACCATTGCTTACACCGATCCTCAGATTTCCATTGTATTAAATTCCATGTCCACTGGTATGGATTTGGCGGGATTATGGCCAAAGTACATCAATATCCGACGCGGTTCGTACGTCATGATGGTTGTGGGCATAGCCACACAGTAAGTCTACACACAGCTTCATCGCCAGTGATGGTTGAGCTTTGACTAATTACTTCTTTAGGCCATGGCAGCTTCTCGCAACGGCAAGCAAGTTCCTCACAGTTCTTAGTGGCTTCGGTGTATTCATGGGCCCGTTGACGTACGAAATCAGGCACCTTAGAGTACACACAGCTGCTAATATTTTACAGTGGTATCCTGTTGGCTGATTATCACATCCATTGGCGACGCAAACTACAGCCGAACGATCTCTACGTTGGAAACGAGCATTCAGCATATTGGTATCAGCATGGGTTCAATTGGAGACCATTTATTGTTTTTATACTGTGCATGTGGCCAGGGCTACGTTTGTCTCCCCGAGTTCCGCCCTTGTAGCACTCAGCTGACCCAGAATACCATGTAGCTGGCCTTGTCGCGACCGCCAATGGCTATACGGACAAGAAATACCAGAATTGGATCCATATTTACAACATTTCCTTTCTTCTTGGCCTCACAACCTCATTTGTATTATTCACTGTTGTAAATTATATCTGCCCTGTTGGGGTCCCAGCCAAAGAAACCCTTTTTCTCTCTGGGGAGGCACTTGATGAGGAGTTGCCTAACACAGCCGGCAAAAAAGACCAGATAAAAGTTGACGGTGCTCCGAAGACGATTAATAACATATGGATCAACGGAAAAGAATAATCTGTTTACTCCGTAGTCTTGTCAATATATTCATTTCGCCCTTGGTTGCTTTGCTTTTCCACCAACACTCGAGTGCCAAGTGCCCCATTGAAGACTTCAATCCTGCGCCAACGCACGCCCTATGCAGCCGTTTCCGTGGGGACGCGGCCAAGGACAGCGGATCGCCATCGCCCCGCAAGGAGCAAAGAGAGGGATGGAATGCCCCGCGGTTTGAAGGGGGCCCGCCCCGCAAACTGTGCGGGAAACATGGTGTGGCTGTTGGTAAAGAGAGTGATGAGGATGTCACTTCTTGCACGGAGTAGAATGGCGGGTGATGGCTATAATATGCAGTAGAGGAATCTAGCCAGACATCACCAACCAGGCTCATAACAGCCACGGCCACTACTTGGCGGAAAGAACGACAGCTTGTAGGTTATTCTAGAGATCAATCACAAATCACAATGAGCAGCGTACGTATGCCCCGCCTTCTATGAGAGAGCCGCATGTTCTAATAACTGTCTTATAGAACCCGTCTCTCACCAACTTCAACGCTGGCGCTTCCGTGCTGGATACGGAAGCAATTGGACCCAGTGGACAAAGTATTGCAGAGTGGAGACGGAAGCATGGCATCGATCCAGCGCAGCAGATTCGTACTGTCAGGCTGGTACACATGCGATACCAGCATCCCGACCTTAAGAGTATCAGCACGTTTCTCAACGACTTTGGCATGCGTGCTGTAAAAGAGACTGGAGACCGCGTGTGGTTCCGGGGATACGGGGTTGACCAGTACGTCTACTACGCCCAGAAGGGCCCCAAGAAATTTCTCGGTGGGACATTTGAGGTAGAGACGTATGATGATTTGGTCAAGGCCTCTAAGCTAAACGGTGCTGGCCCCATTCAATCACTGGACGATGCACCCGGTGGTGGCTCCTTGGTTACCGCCTTGGATCCGGAGGGGCTCCCGATCAATTTCATCCATGGCCAGGAGCCCGCGAAAATAGGCAAGATGCCTGAGACACTCATTGTCAACTTTGAGGCCGACAAGCCGCGCAGGCGAAAGTTCCAGCGCTTTGATGAAGGGCCGGCTGCGGTGCACAAGGTTGGAACAGACCCTTGCATACTCTCTTATGACTGGGTACTCACTAACGAGACAATGAAACAGCTTGGTCACTACGGCCTCTGTGTACAAAACTTCGCCGAACAACTGGACTGGTATACTCGTAACTTTAATTTCGTACCCTCAGATCTGCTCTTTGTACCAGATGAGAACAACACCACCAAGGACGTCGCTGTCTTCGCCCATATTGATAGAGGCAACGACTATGTCGATCACCACACCATCTTCCTGAGTCAAGGGCCAACATCACATGTTCATCACTGTTCATTCGAGATTCACGATTTCGACACCCAGCAGCTAGGCCATCAATGGCTGGCTGGGAAGGGATATAAGAGTGTGTGGGGCGTCGGCCGCCATATTCTGGGAAGCCAGATCTTTGACTACTGGTGGGATACAACAGGCAACATGATTGAGCATTATGCAGACGGAGATTTAGTCAATCAAGATACGCCTATTGGACATTTGCCTGCAGGCAACGAGAGTTTGGCGGTATGGGGTCCTGAGGTGCCCAAGGCATTTTTAGATTAGTGGCGGCAGTGGGGAGAATAGGTACTCAAGGTATGGACATCATGACTGCTATTAATATGCATATCGACTTTCTATGGCAGACTTCTTGCTTGCACGATTTCGATTCCCTCGAAGCTTTCAAGTCAACAAAGGCCTTACTTGTGCTAAATCCATAGTATGATTTCCCGGCGTGTTACCACACATCTTTATTACAATTGGCACAAAACGCCAGCGACGTAGAAGACTAAACCCTGTCGTCGGACTCCTAATTCTGAAATACCGAGGCAGTAAAAGCGACGATTATTTTACCTCCCGGACTTATCAATAAATAAACCCACACCACACGTTACTACATTTGACCTGTTGA
Source organism: Trichoderma harzianum CBS 226.95 (assembly GCF_003025095.1). Classification (NCBI taxonomy): domain Eukaryota; kingdom Fungi; phylum Ascomycota; class Sordariomycetes; order Hypocreales; family Hypocreaceae; genus Trichoderma; species Trichoderma harzianum. The sequence goes on from NW_020209280.1 coordinate 31,362, forward strand.
GCAGGGTCTTAAAAAAAATTAGATTCAGCTTCATCTGTAAACTTTCAAGTTCATTTAGATTCATTTGGAGATTTTGAATTGCCGTATTACTTTTCTTGTAATATGTAGAAATGTATTGCTGCTAACCCCCCACCCTTACCCTGCACTTGTGGTGGTTTGGTGTTTTAGCGCATCCGAAGCTTTCATACTGGGACTCTCTCTGAGCAGAGCCCTGTGATTGGCTGTCAGTCTAATTTTTGAACAATTTCGGAAAACAAAGCTTTGAACTTAAAGTTGGGTTTAGACTGGATTCGCTTGAACTGATTTGAGGGTATCTGTTTTGCTGAACAGGCTTGATGCTCGGGGGAGGAGAGGCAGAAAAAAAGAAAAGATGTTGGCGATAGAGTCAAATAGAAAATAAGTTTCTGGGCTTATGATACATCTTATTATGCTATGCTTAGAAAATACAGTAGCTACTACCAGGCACGAAAAGCACTCTCCCCACACTATAGAGCTCCAGTCGCGACAAGCTTGCGAAGCATCTGAGCAGCATAGACCAGGTCAGGTCTTGTATCGCAGGCGGCAAAAACAAATCTATCAGGCCGCAGAATGATGAATGTTTTGTTACCCACTTCTTTGGACATGCGATGCGGATCATAGCCCATGGGCTTGGGTCTTCCTGCGCACAGGACTGGGTCGCCAGCAAACTCTGCGGCAGTGGCGAGCCGGTAGAAGTGCCGTCCCTTCAAGTCACAGGGGACAGCTTGAGTGCTGTCGAGGAATATTGTGGCCTCATCGTCCCTTAAGGCCCCGTCGGATATCTCTTGCAGGCCGTGAAGGCTTGTCTCCACGCTGTCGAAATTGCCCTGAGACCGTAATATCACAACCACCTGAAATAGGCCCTGTTTTTGACGACTGAATATGACGTCGTCAGTGAAGAGAACCTTTTCGATTTGTGGAGTATTTGTAACGGGAACGACGTAGACCTGGGGAAAATTCTTGCCGCCGCCAAGTCTAGGTAAAAAGGCCATCCCCATTCCCCCCTGCCACTGATACTTAACCATCCCGTCTCTGCGGTTTCCCAACTGCAGCCAGTGTTTCCAACTTGGAACGAGCTGGATTAGCCAGAGATACCAGTCACGTAGGAATACTTTAACGCGACTGGATTCAGTCACATAGTTTCCGTTCTCAACGGTGGATCGGAGTGACTTGTCCAGCTGTTGTTTTCGTTCTGAATACCAGCCTTTGAGAAGTGTCTGGTAGTCCAACGCATCCTGGCTTCTAGAAGAGTCATTGGTTGCTATACGCAGACGCCACACGAGTGAGATGGCATCGCGAAATGCCGACGCGATTCCTTGGCCTCCAAATGGAGGGAAAACATGAGCAGCGTCTCCGCAGAGAACGACTCGGCCAAGAGACCATTTATTGCAGCTTCTTGCCGAGAACCGAAATGGCCGACAACGAAGAACCTCTACACAATCTAGCGGGTATTGGATTTGCTTCGTTGTGAGCCCGTAGCGACTCCCTGGATGAGTTATGTAGGGGTAAACGACCCTTGCAATCTGGTCTGGCGTTGCCATGTCCCCAGGGTCCTCACCCGGCCGAACCACAAATTCGAAACGCCAAAGTCTGTCGCTATCGAGGCCGAAACGACCACAAACGGCAGGTCGGACATGGTTGCACATGAACCGGAAGTCAGTAGGAAAGAATTTGTCGTAGACTTCCTGGGGCGTATACCCTTTCTCCCAAAGGGGGAAATCGGGATGTGTCTCAGGCGAGGGAAGGGAGATCTTCCAGTTGAGGGCAATCCAATCCTCTTCGTACGGCATTCTCATGGCCTGGTCCAAAGTGATGCCTCGAGGCTCCAAATATTGCTTGCGCGTGAAGCCTGTCTTGCCATCTGCACCGACGAGAAACTTGCCGCGAACGGTACGATCTTGATTAGATGTGTCGGTGTAGCGCGCATATACCCAATCTTCGTCCTCCCATATGGCTGTGACACGTGCTCCTAGATGCATTTCGCCTACACCCAGCGTCGTTATTTGTGACCGCAGGTGCTTCTCTACGAATGGCTGTTTATGACACATGAAGCCTGGATGGCCAGTACCACCCTCGGTCTGTGCTTTGTTGTTAGCCAACTTGCATCCACTAGACACATTTATCGAGAAATACTACTCCATTTCACGTACCGTGCTGTAATCCATCATCATGAAAGGTTTTCTGGTGAGGTCATGATGATCCTTGTCGATAAATCTGAAGTTGCCCATGCCTAGAGACACGGTGAGCAAGGTGATCTGTAACTGAGGATGACAATAATGGGCATGCTAACACTGGCCTATCTCCGTGAATATCTTCTCGTATATTCCACACGCCTGGAGGTAGCGGATGCCATCTTCGTCGAGTGCGATACCGCGTGGGTCTGCATTCACTTCGCTGTCTTTTTCGAGAACAACATGGTGTATAGAGTACTGACTTAAGAGCACTGACACCATAGCGCCAGTTGGCCCACAGCCACATACAATAACATCAGTCGTCTCGAAAGGACCCTTTTCTGCCATGATTAATCATTTAGCGAATGCGAATATCAGTTTACTTTGCCGACAGCGTCCTGAAATATCCAAAGCTGTCCAACATTTCATTATCCTTCCTCTTGGCCCCACGGTTCGTTGTGCGGGGACTTTGCGGGGCAGGTGGGAAGCTTTGAGGCGTGGGGAAGATATGCTGTAAGATCTAAATAAGACGACTGGAACTTAAGCCCCTCGCCAGCCAAACAAATAACAGCCAGCAAGACAACAGGAGTGAGCTGGCCATTCCATTCACCCAACGCCAAAATGCCAAACTGGACTCACTTGATTCGCTTCAGGGCCGTCGAAGATGGTCAAGTTCATCTAGGGCAAGTAATTGATACTTCACGAGACGTTGGAATCGACTGCTTGAATGGCGTCGAGGTCAAAGCTTTCTTAATTAATGGAGATATATTCAACGGTACAGTGACCGATAATATACTTACCGTAGATCATGTGAGCTACCACTATTTTCCAAGATTGAGAAAAGGCTGACAATTGCTTTCACAGCTACTGTCCCCAGTTAGCCGAGAGCAGTGTAACTACATTAGGTGCCTCGGACTCAACTATAGAGATCACGCTGAGGTAAGTGCAGAAGAATATCCATATGGCTTCCACTACTCGCATTATACTTACGTGCTGTCCATGGATCAGGAAGGCGGATTCCCGATTCCAAGCGAGCTCGAAGTTTTCACAAAGCCTCGAGCGGCACTCACAGGCCCATATCCGGCAGCAATTACTATTCCAAAATGCGCCCAAGACGGAACAAGCGACTACGAAGCCGAACTCTGTATAATAATTGGCAAAACTGGTCGAGACATTCCCGAGGATAAGGCTCTGGACTACGTCCTTGGGTATACTGCATCAAACGATGTTTCGGCGAGAACCCTGCAGCTTGCGGCTAAACAATGGTCATTTTCAAAGGGCCTTGACAATAGTTGCCCGATAGGTGTGTTTTAGGGCGGGGATTGGCGTATTGAAGGTCACTAACAAGTTTGCAGGGCCAGTGCTTGTTTCTCCCTCGGTCATTGATGATCCACAGTCTCTCAGCATCAAGGCGATTTACAACGGCCAGACGGTTCAGGATGGTAACACGAAGGACATGATCTTTTCGATCAAGAAGCAAATCTCTTGCCTTTCTCGAGGAACGACGTTGGAAGCAGGATCAATCGTGCTGACTGGCACGCCGGCTGGTATTGGGTATTTCCGAAAGCCACGTGTGAGCTTGGAGAACGGAAGCAGGATTGATATACATATTGAGAGAATTGGAACGCTGGTGAACAAGGTAAAATATGATATTTTATAAGGCTGAGGAAAAGATCCAAAAAAGATATACGTTATGTAGTTGCGAATTTACCCCCATTGATCAATCGAAATTAGGAGTATACCTCCGATGATTGATAGTGTCCCATTGAAGCGCCCCATCCAGGCATATATTAGAGACACTTGTATTATTTCTAACTTACAAGTTCAGTTCTTAATCCCCCTGCATCTCAAGATACAAAGTAGTCCTGGAGATCATGATGGAGATTAGATGAGGCCTTGGCAATTGCTGGCTAAGATACCGTTAGGTGGTAATCCATTGGGCGACGGAACAACGAATTCATAGGAAGACTCATTCGCCACCCTATTAGATACTTCAAAAGGACACCACCATGAAGTATAACTGCGCTTGTTTCGCTTCTCCTCTCCAAATTTGTAGGAAGGTTTCGTGGTGCGGCCGCGATCCTTCTACAGAATCGTGGGGCACAGGCTGGGGCCCCGCAACTAAACTTCTACTGCCATGTATTCAATATTTTCCCCACGATCCCCCACCCCCAGTTTGCGGGCTGTAGAGATCTGGGAGGAACATTAAGAGAACATCAAAGTCACTATAATGGTATGAAGACCATCGAAATTTCCAAATGGAAGAAAAAATCTCTGACACGATATTTTCATTATCGAAAATGGAGAGAGCCGAACAGGTTTCCAACCACTCGCCTGTGCCGTCCCAAATTGAGAGGGGGGCCGAGGCCGACCTTGTGCCAGGCACTGAAGTTATGACTGCTATAGAAGGGGCGAGATCCGACAATCAAGACTCAATCGTCCTTATTCCACAGCCAACAAATGATCCACACGATCCACTTGTCAGTTTCATCCTGTCTTTGTCTTTGTCTCTTTCTTGCCGTCTTGTACCCTCTTCTCTTACACCCCTCCGTTTGAGTCTCTGACGGAGAGGCCATCCACACTTTCCAGCTATTTCCGCCTTTTTGAGAAAAATGACTTTGGTGGATCTATTGGGAGCTAATTGAGATTCTTAGAACTGGAGTACCTTGTGGAAAACTTTGGTTATTGTCAATCAAGGCATCTTCGTGATCACCAGCGTCATTCCAACTCTGTCCATAGCGCCATTGACACCGATCTTCATGCAGCAATGGCAAAAGTCATTGACCGATGTCGCTTTGTTGGTAAGTAGGTTTCGTCTCCTATTTTTCCAGTCTTATTATCTCGTAGGATTGTTTTCTTGCGATAGGACGGCATATCCTTAGCCAATCTTGATTGATGGCTTACCTCCTTCTGCACCCAAGACCGTGCTGGAATAGTGTTGCTAATACTCTCAAGACCGGAGTCACTGTTATTCTTCTAGGTTACTGCAACTTCATCATCATCCCTAGCTGCGAGATCTTTGGACGACGGGTAACCCTCCTTGCCTGCGCGATACTAAATATTGGTGCTTGCATCTGGCAAGCAACGGCAACGTCGTATGGCTCGTTCCTAGGCGCCCGGATTCTCGCAGGAACCGGGGCTTCTGCAAACGAGAGTATTATGAATGTCGTTGTTACTGATATTTATTTTCTCCACGAGCGTGGCAAATATGTTGGATCTTACTTGTGAGTTTCAACTTCACCTACCCAAGTTGCAGTTCCCTACTTACCCATAGCCCAAGCTGGTGTTATTTTATGGGTCTCTTCCTTGGCCCTATCATCTCAGGCGCTGTCGCAGAGCATGTTTCCTTCAGGATCTTCTTCTGGGCTTGTACCGGTGCGCAGGGGCTCAACATCATTGCACTGTTGTTTTTCTTTCCAGAGACACGTCGTTCGCGAGAGCAGAGTCCTATTCCAGGGGTCGCCGTATCTCAGGAAGCGAACGTAGATAACGCCAAAATAGAAACGAGCTCAGGACATGCCGAATTTGTTTCCTCACCACAGATCCAGAGCCTCCACATGGAGATTCAGGGGAGCGGAAGGCCTAGTCGGTCTCAGTTTGGCATCTTTCAGCCCATTGACCGGACTGCCTGGCGATCGGTAGTCCGGCATTTCTTCACCCCAGCATATATCCTCTTCTTTCCCATCATCTTCTGGGCATCAATGGCGACTGGATCAGCGGCAAATGCCCTCTTAGCAGTCAACATATTACAGTCCCCAGGCCTCTCTGCGCCGCCTTACAATTTCACACCGGCGCAGGTCGGATACGCTAATTTTGCACTCGTGGTTGGAGGTGTATTCGGACTCGCCGTCGCTGGACCATGGTCGGATTATGTTTCACAAAAGGCGACGATAAAGAACAAGGGTATTCGGGAACCGGAGATGCGACTCATATCCTTGAGCCCATTCATTGTGGTTGTTGTTGTTGGACTTATTGTGAGGACACACATATGAGAAACCTGTGAGAAACCAAGCTAATCATATCATGCGCAAAGGTATTCAGCGTTGGTTTGCAAGAAAAATGGCCGTGGCCCGCCATCATCATCATCGGCTTTGGCTTTGTAGGCATCCAAGTCGTCGCGATCCCTACCATCACCATCACATACGCCATTGACTGCTATAGGCCAATATCGGGAGAGATTATGGCTATTGCAACGGTCTGCAAGAACACATTTGGAGTAAGCCGATTTTCTTTCCGTAAATTATCTTACAACCTTTTGGTACAATGTGCTTACAACACTTCTCGCAGTTTGGGATGACATATTTTGTGAATGATTGGGCTACAGCAGACGGCTTTGTACCGCCAGTTATGCTTCTTATGGCGATGACTGCTGGCTTCACACTGGTGGGGATGGTCGCATTGATCTTCTTCGGGAAGAGCTGCAGGCGCAGCACGCGAAATTCGAGAGTGCATTCATTTTAGTCCGCCCAGGTACTTGGCAGTAGTAGACCATCGCGATTGAGTCTTTATATTTTATAGTCTTATCGACTGGCGCCTTAACAGGCGAAGTTCGGAAAATTCCTAGCTGGCTGTGTGACTGTCAAAGTGGGCTAAATGCCACCGTAGACTATGAGTCAGTTGAGTACCTGTAAAGAGACGCATTGTCTACAAATACCCACGTGGACAATATATGCTCACTACAATGCAAAGGTTATGAAAAGAGACGTGATAATTGGAGCCCTCACTAACAGTCTGGGGAATATGCTTGTCTCCGCACTTCCTGGAGTTCCGGACATTTGGCTAGGGCTTTCATTAGTGCATGCCCGAAGTTTTGGTTCTAAATCTATAAATCCCCGTACAATCTCTTGGAATGCGGGGATGCATTTCCCACACGCACTCTCTCCGTCTTAGTCTTCCACACAACGGGCGATTCCCCACAAACCCCAGATTCCCACGATGCCGGCAGACAGCGGAACCGCAGGTGTTGAAGGTCAGACCACAAGGCACCATGAAGCCGAACTCCAGCGTAAGCTACGGAGTCGGCAATTTAGGGGATGGAAATGCCCGCATTGTGACCAGGCCTTCAAGAAGAGAGAGCATATGGTCCGACATATCCGATCTCATACGAAAGAGAGGCCATTTGCGTGCGACATTTGCTCTAAAAGTTATGGGCGCCGGTAGGCTCTTCATTCACAGCTGCTTTTTGAATGGCCTCTCACAACCGACATCTATAGTGACTCTCTGATCCGACACGCGCGAACACATGACCGCGTGGGAAATGGGACCGTTTTGATGACACGGCCGCTGATGCCCTCGCCTACAGGTTTGTCCAAAAGAGACTGGCGCCGCTGTTCCTCTCAAGTAGCTATGCTCTGATAAGAGACGCAGGTGAAGATTCCACAGCCAGCCATCCGTCACTCATTCGGCGGTCCGATATTCATGACGACGTGTTGTCTACAAATGATCCCCCAGATGAATCAGCATGCTTTTCTGATTCAATTGGCTTGGCGACGGATAATATTCACCCGCATAATAATTGGGCCGCGTCCGGAACGGATATTGAGCCTACAGCTTATCTTTCTTCTCCCCTGAACTCCTCTACACGCGCGGACACTAGTTCCCTTAGTGTTGATCAGGCCTCTAATGTTTGGGGAAGTTGGACAGATTTAGAGTTGTTCGATTTCGGGGGCAATACTTATGACCCGTCTTGGCTGGTGGGGAGAAGTTTCGATATTAATGTCCTGACTTCCTCCATCTCGGCAGCCGCTTCGCCATGGGTATACGGCGATTTTTCTGCTAATCTCACTGAAAGCCAGCTAAATGAACGCTCCGATGGAGAACACAACGTAGAACAGTCGATTGCCGATAACAACGTCCGAACCCAAGTCCGAAACCGATGGCACACGCGGCCACTCATCGAATCAGCGCATCCGTACGCGCTCAAGAGACCGGAAAACCCGGATCGGGTTGATGAAGCGTATCGTGCTGGTCTTTCAAGCCGGCTTCGGCCCAGTCCTCATGATGATGTTCTGCCATCTGCTGACTTTCTGGTATGCCCTGATGCTATCCGAGTAGCATATCTAGACTTGGCCATAATTAACCAAGCTGACGGTGTAATAGAATATATGCATCAAGCTGTACTTTGCCAAATTCCAGCCCATATTCCCCATCGTTCACGCCCCTTCGTTTCGACCTTCTTCAGAGAGCGCACTTCTCCTTCTATCCATTTGCTCTCTGGGAGCCCTATTCGTAGGATCAGCTGGCGCTGCTGCTCGTGGTAGAGGAATCTTTATGAAATTGAACAAGGCAATTCTAGCATCGGTGTGTCTCCATCATTTTCTCTTCCTCGCTAGTTCTAACTCTACCAGTGGGAAGTCTATATCTACCGAGGCGGGCGCGAAGCACTGGCTGTAGCACAAGCCGTTGTTCTGGGTCAGACATTTGGAATGCTCTCCGGCAACCCAAACGATCTCTTGTTGACTGAAAGTTTCCATGGCACCGTCATTGCATGGGCCCGGCAAGCTGGGATGTTCAAAATTAAGGATTCTCTCCTAGAAGCCAACCATTTCGATCCTGATGATTTAGAAACAGCGTGGGCATCATGGTCTCAAACAGAGGAAACTGTTCGTGTGCTGGCGGCATTGCACATTCACGACTCTGAATTCGCGACTATTTTCCACCATGAACCATTGTTACGACACGAGCCAGGACGACTACCGCGCTGCTGCGCAGATGAGCTATTCACCGCCTCCACAGCTTCTCAGTGGCAAACAATGATCAAGTCGCTACACTCTTCCCCATCAACAAGCGAGTCGCAGCATCACACTCCGTCTGTAGGTGTGACTACAACACCAAATGCCCACTCTTTCATGAACGCGTATGTGCTACTTTCCGGCCACAATGCGGCCATTCAGGAAGCACGATGTGCAACTCTAACTGAGGCAATGATTGAAGACTTTCATTACCGTCTAACAACGTGGTACGATGCGTACTTTCCAAGCATCCGTTATCGTGACCCCCACTTCCTCATTGTGCTCTGGCATGAGACATTCATGTCACTGTACGTTTGCTTCGACTTGTTAGAACGCGTGATAGGGCGTGAAGGGTCGTTAATGAGGGACGGAGACCTCGCGCGCATCCGTGATTGGACGGCAAGGATAGAAGGGCAGCGTTGTGTCATTCACGCTATGCTCATCTACAAGCGCCTACAGACACTACCCATCATCGCGGAGCCTGCTATCCATGTGCCAAAGGCGCTGTTTTATGCAGGCCTAGTCGTATACTGCTATGCCAAGTTTCGACCAAACGACGCTCCCCATGGTGATGTAGATATTCCCGAGCTACGATCAAGCGACCTTGGACGCCTGTCGACGCAAACGCAAACTTCGATGGAGCCGCCTACAGCTAGCCTTCGCCAGTTCGATCCGAGCACATTGTACAACATTACTGACCTTCTCCGCCGTCAAGGGCACTGGGAACTATCTCGCAGATTTTCCTCGATCTTAGAAGCGCTGATCGACGACCTTGCAGATTCTACAGTCGGCAATCTCTAAGATGAAGCGTCTTGGCCGCACGACAACCCACCGCCTTTCCACTGTTAAATAGGTGTATTCTTCCATCAGTACCATCAATGTAATCGAGCTTTGCCCTGATTCTGAAACTACCAAACCGTCGTTGCAAATGTGCCTTTTGTGGGATGCTTCAGGAGTGGCCTTGTGCGTTATGATCGGAATTTCAAGCTCAGTATTTTACCACAGACACATAGGCCTAGGCTGTTAAGACAATCTCATGATTCACGCATCAGGGTGGCCATGGCGAGACAACCCTGGTTGTGATGTATTCTCGCCTATGAAGCCTTGACAAATAGTTGCACAATCTGGAGACAGTGGTTGTGCTGCCATCAGTACATCAATCTTTGTGAGTAAACATTAAAATTTTATAGGCATTTATGAACTGACTCGATTTCGAATAGTAGTTAATGGAATAGAATGGACAAACCTTCTAATTTAAACACAACTGTTTTACTACCAACGAGCTATTTGAGCAATTCAAGTATGCACTAAGAATATATGGAGTTAACTCGGTTTTTACATGACTTACTAGCTAAGATATACAGGTCTTTAGCTGCTAGAGTTGTCTAAAATGATACATAAGTCAGGTGTCATGGTGTTGATCAATCCATAGTCAAACTTGTCACATCTATCTCATACGCTTATTGTAGTAACCATAACAGTCGGGTTGTGACGATTAGTTATCCATAACCCCTTTACGCCAGCCTAAAGGCAAGATGCTATTTGTCCGTAAACTACGGATAAACCGGAAACGATCTATGTCGGGAGTATTGATAGCGTGAATTAGATTACCTAGCTCAACGAAACAATTTCCGTAGCCGGTATAGCTGGGCCAATATGGAAGACTTCCATTTGGGTCATTCGGATCTCCAGTTTTGGCGAAGTTAGTCCAATAAGATCGTATCGTCTCCGACATGCTTCATGTCTCCAGAGTCAGCTGGGGAAAGAGGAGGAGTATAGGTGAAACTTTCGTTTGGCCCCATGTTACCAAAGACATAATTCATTTCTGCGGTATGCATAGCCAACGGAGAGTAGGGAGAACTGTATGTAAAGTAGTAGCCATATCCTTTCTGGCCCCCTACTAACACATGCCTATCAAGAGCTTCCCAAGTTTGCTGCCGGATAACCAGATCGCCGGCAAGAGCGTTTGCGGAGTCATTGGCCTAGATATAGGTGGATCCAGGATATACTTGTAGTGCCTCATCTGTTCTGTTTCCAAAAAAAAACGTTTTTACAGACGATATGTAGTCCTCAGATGTCTCGTGAGGCAGAGAATGTGCAAGAAAAAAATCCTCTTCGCGAGCATTGAAGCCAGCTAGGACAGGCACCGGCTGTTCATCTCTGTTGTCGAAAACGACACTTGGTGCTGTAGGAACAACGTAATGATCGATGCTAGGCGCGAAGACGGTGGACCCGGGGTCAGTGCTTAGGTCCCATAACGCCGCATTGTTGACTTGTTCTGCAGGAAGAGATCGCAATTCTGCAATGGACGATGCATTGAGTTTTTGCTGCAGGGCTAAACCTCTCTGGCGAGCTTCAGAGAAAGTTGTAAGGGATCCGTGATCGCTTTCCCAATACGCGCCACTCTCCAGAATACCCTTATGAAATAGCCCAGTGGAGAGGGGCGATGCCAATAGCAAACCGACCGAATGTCCCCCCGCAGATTCTCCAAATATTGTAACATTATCAGGGTCTCCTCCAAATTGAGAAATATTATATCGGACCCAACGAAGGGCGGCTAGTTGGTCCTGAAGGCCAAAGTTGGTAGAGCCGCTACCTTCATCGTCAAGTTCCGATAATGCCAGGAACCCGAGAACTCCCAGGCGATAGTTGAAGCTCACCAGAACTACACCGTCCAGTGCGAGCTTGGTTCCATAATATAATGGCCTGTTAGAGGCTCCAAATTCGAAGCCTCCACCGTATATCCACACCATCACTGCCCTTTTTTCTGTTGTGTCTTTCGCCGTTGTCCATATATTCACTGTGAGACAATCTTCACCCTGTTCCGCAGGATCAGCGAGATCGGGGTCCAGCACAGCGCTGTAACAACTCAGTCCGAAGGCTGTGGCGTTTTGTTGAGCTCCATTCAAGCTGCGGAGGGGCTGAGGGGGTTTCCAGCGCAGGCTCCCGACTGGTGGTGCCGCAAAGGGAATTCCGAGAAACTCCAAGACACCAGCTGCGGTTCTAGGAATTCCTTGAAATACCCCTCCATTCACACTGACTCTCGACTCAATAGGGTCACTTCGGGCATGTTGCACCAGGCCTCCAAGGACAGCCGCAGCAAGAATTCTGAATATTCGCATATTAACATGTACGTACAGTTTGTAACGCAGGAATCAACTCCACCCTATTTCTTTAGATACACACCCTATACATTATATACTATTCCACCATTTCCAGGATTATCCAGCTACTCAACTCAAGAACCACAATCCCCACTGCTCACAGCGGATTCCACGCAATGTGCTTTTTGTGGGGTTTGTGGGGAAGCGGGAGCAATGCGGGAGCGGCGTCTCGGGCACAGCAGCAAGCCGATCACAAACAGCAAACTGATGCACAACAGCAGGCCGAAGCACAACAGGAAGCCGATACACAGCAGGAAGTTGATGCCAACCGGCAAACAGCAAACGGCCCCCTTTCATACTCTGTATTATTCCTTAGAAATACAATTACACACAAGTTTCTTCGTCACTCAAGGGCCTCTGCTGCAGAGTCCCCGCAACCCTTCCTCACATCCCACAACATCTCCGCCGAAGGTAAGAGGGATAACAACTCCCCACAACCAACCCTCTGCTTTGGGTTGGTTAAAATCAGCATCATGCTATCAGAGCAGCCAAGTACAGCCGTTTTAAAAGATGCACCGACGAGCAACTTAGTTACGATCCGCAGCAGCAGTCTTCGTTATGATCTTATTTGTCTCCATCAGCGTCCTTTTTTGGCAACTCACTTCAGTTGTGGCAATGGTTGACTCACATGGGGCCAAGAACCCCTTTGAACGCATCGACACACACTCTCACTTCGTGCCCCCATTTTATAGGGACGAATCTGTAAAATATGGATACGGTAAGCCTGATGGCATGCCTGGGATTCCGGTGAGCTCAACAGATCCTGCTTGGCATCGTATCAGCTACTGACGGATGGAAAAAGGCTTGGACTGAGGAGGCACACTTGGAGATGATGCGCAAGGCAAACATTACAAAGTCCATCCTTAGCATTACTTCTCCGGGTACGCACCTTGTTCCTGGAAACGACGCTCTCGCACGAAATCTCACCAGGCAGTGCAACGAATTCGCAGCCGATCTCAAGCACCGACATCCGGACAAGTTCGGCTTTTGGGCGTCGTTACCTCTTCCCGACGTCGAAGGTAGCCTTGCTGAAATAGACTACGCGCTCAACGTATTAAACGCAGACGGGGTGGCCATTTTAACCAATGCACACGGCGTGTACCTTGGCAACACTGTCCTCGGCCCCATCTTTGAGGCCTTGAATAAGAGGAACGCCACCATCTTCATTCACCCAACCAGCCCTTGCCTGCAGCACGGCGGCACGAGCCAGATCGTCGCTCCCTTGACTCAGTACCCAAACCCAATGTTCGAGTTCTTCTTTGATACCGCACGAACGGTCGTAGACATGTTCGTCTCGGGAACTATTGACAGATCGCCCAATGTCACAATCATTCTCTCCCATGCTGGAGGTGCCATCACCCCGCTCGTGGCTCGCTTCTCGGAATTTGCTACATCAATCTTGGGACTTCCCGTAAAGATAAGCACCGAGTCTGTCAAAAAGGCGTTCCAGACCCAATTTTTCTTCGACCTCGCAGGCTTCGTATTTCCGGACCAAATCCACGGTTTGCTGCCATATGTTGACGCAAGTCGGATCCTTTACGGCAGCGACTACCCTTACACTCCCGAATCTGGGGTTCTCGGTATAGTCGAAGATATGAACCAAGAGCTACCTCAAGTGTTCAAAGACCTTCATTCCCAAAAAGCGATATATAGAGAGAATGCAATGAAGATCTTGAGAGCCTAGTCTAGGATTTTAGAAATATAAGACTTTTCTTGATTTCACAATATTTAATATTCACGTTGTAACAATTTGTATTACAGCTAACCCAACGGAGCAATATATGACTTTTTCAATCTCAACAACTCATTTTCTTGATACGACACCACAAAGGACCTTCCTTCTCTCCTATCCCAACCGTTACAACTTTCAGGGGTTCATCTTTATCCACCGCTTCCAGCTCATAGTTCCTCAATACAACACTAACCACTTTCAACATATTCGCCATTGCAATATTTCGACCTATGCACATCCGATGGCCGGCACCGAAAGGCATTAAGTACTTGAGATTTTCTTTTGCATATCCATCTCTAAGCCATCGAGATGGCTTGTATTCATCGCAGTCTGGCCCCCAAATGCTGGGGTTATGATGTAGAGCGTGGTTGGTGATTGATACGTTTGTCTATTTCCTTTGTCTCAGTACGAAATCTGATGATAATGGCATCTGAATACTTACACCCGCTGGAATTTCTGTGCCTGCAATTACTGTCCCGCCCTGGGACATAACTTGTCGCGTAAGCGGCATGGTAAATACAGGCGTGTGCCGAAAATTCTCTCGCATACAGGCTGTCGTATAGGGCAGTTTGGCTTCCAATCCAGTGTAAGGATATGCACCCTGTTCGAGCAAAGGGAGTTCTCGCCTCATCTCCTCTACAACCTGAGAGTATATCTCGGAATCGTGAAGCAGATGATAAAATAAGAGCGTTAAGGTACCCGAAGTGGTGTGGGAACCTGCAACAAGAAAGCCGAATGCTTCAGATGAAATCTCAGTTACCGTAAGCTTTTTTCCTGTCTCAGGATCTTTGGCTTTCATGAGCTGTGATAGGAGAGTGTTTGACTTTTTCTCATCATTTTCTAACGTTTCTCCAAACATAGTCGACACGCAGCGCGCCACTGTGTTGCGAATACTTTGCCGGCTCCGATTAAGAGTCTGCAGCCAGGGTATCGGAAGAAAGCCGGACAATTTCATAGAGTAGGGAAGCAAGGAGGGTAGCGAGCCGTACAGACAGCCAAGAAAAATATGGTCGTTTATTGGGGGGAGATTTGACTCGTCGTCCTTGACCTGTGATTCGAATTGAGTATCAAAAGCAAGCTCGCCTAGTACATCGTAGGCGTAGAAGGCTATGATCTTTTTGAGGTTAAGCTTTTCTCCAGACTTGGCGTAGCGGTCTAGTTTATCCCTCATTTGCATAACATGTCGGTCAAAAATTTCTTCCATACTTATGAGGGAAGCTGTTGAGAAGCTATGTGCCATCTGTCGTCTCCGCAGCGCGTGAATCTATTCAGAAGGGTTAGAACTTCGGCTAGATAAGGGGTCATACGCGATTTGGACATGCCTCTTCATTACGGTTCCCAAATAAATTGGGGTCGAAAGTCGTAAAACCATCAAAAAATGAACTTTTCGTCATAGCTCGTCCGCCAGATTTAAAAATGGCCGATAGAGCTTCTGGGTCCCAAAAGCTGAGCTCATTCGGCGAAATGCGTACCACTGGGCCGTATTTCTCATGTAAGCTGAGGATCTTTTTGTCTATGCTCAACGAGCAAAAGTAGGAAGCCTTTGTAAAGTCCGTAATGCTAGCGGCAAATTCTCCGGGAAACTTTGCCAACGGATGAAAGTATCTTTGATATATGATGTACGTTGGAACAAGCCAAATGAGGCACAATGCTACAGCACACCACCCAAAAATACCATCAGCCAACCCTAGAGTCATGATAATGGAAGATAATGGAAATCGTATGACCTCTGATCGGGTATCACAAATAGAATGACTGAAATGAATGTCAAGACACCTACCAGGCACAAACAAATATAGATATATATGTGCGTGTTAGTGGTGCATGCACTGTGAAGTCAACATGGTTAATCGAGTGATGACAGCAAAGTCGCCAAAGGAGGAAGTGGCCTGAAATCTTCCGATTCATGTTTTCCGGCATTTGGTATTCCGTGACATTGATACAGGAGATTGGAAGTGTTGAAGTGAATTAGTGGGTTCCGAGTCCTCCGCTGGGGAAATAATTGCGTAACCTGAGCTCATGCGGATATTCACAGTTGCCAGAAGCGAGAGGATTCTTGCGCTTCGCCTCTCGTCTCTTATTCCCACACGATGTTGCTCTACGTACCTAGTATACCTGCCTATATGGCTCTACAATCCGTCCGTATCTTCAAATGTCACTCCTTGGTCAGAAAGAGGTCAAATTTGTCAATTTTTCATTCACAAATTCTGCACCAAGCGTAGCTGGTGTATATAAATAGCGATTGAGTTTGCACAACCTCTAATCCTTCTGTCTTCACTTGTAATATGAGCTTGTAATAGCAGCCAAATACGTGCAAGCGTTTGCGCTTTTCGGCAAATTGGCGTTTTTTAATCGGCACTTTGCTTCCCTGCGAGAATATGGCTCTGAATGTGCTGATCACTTGATGATTGGGCCAGAACTTGACAGGGAACTTTTATTCAACAGCACGGGGATCTTCATTTTGGACGCTGGAAAGCACCTTTGAACTGCCGGTCTTACAACGCTACAGCACACAGACTCCACTCACGGAATTCTACCCTCGGAATTTACTTGGACTCACGGAATGTCTTCACGGAATTTGTCACCTCGAGCCCCACTTACTTAGGCGGAATGGCTAAATGCATACCACTATACTGATATCAATGCAGCTGCTGAGGTACCAGATGCAAAGGCGCTCCTTCCTGGGTGTATACGCCGGATTTATTAATAAATAATTTGAGAGTGTCGGAATTTAATAGGTGAGACTCGGTGACTAGAAAAACTTTTAAAAGGATTGGAAAGGTGCTGGTTGAGGTCCCAAACAGTTTGCTCGAAGTAAAGTGTATAGAGTTTCTTCGTCTCAATGGATAGTACCACCACAGCTCCAGTATGTTTATTGGGACTTAGAGACTTTTCACTGCTAATATTTGCAGCTCCCACAACAGATTATGCACGTTGTCATTGCAGGTGCCGGCCTCGGTGGACTGTCATGTGCTATTGCGTGTCGAAAATGCGATCCGCCACTCAAAGTCACTATCCTAGAACGTTCTCCGGAGTTTCAACCAATCGGGGCAGGAATTCAGCTGCCTCCAAACGCAACCAGAATCATGGAACAATATGGTCTGTTGGAAACGTTGAAAGACGTGGGGGCAGTTGTCATGCAAAATCACACTTTGAGGCGATACTCGACCGGTGAGGTGATTGTCAATAAGCCGCTGGGGGCACGAGCGAAGCAAATTTACGGAGCAGAATGGATGTGAGTAACGATGTATCCAATTGTGTTGATAAAACGTTTTCTATGGGTTCAAAGTTTGCATATTCATCATATCCTTTGAGTGCGAGCAGGGTCATACACAGGGCCGACTATCAGAGAGTGCTCCTACAACACGCTCAAAACCTAGGTGCAGAGATACAAACCGGCGCTGAAGTTGTTGGTGTGAGCTCGGGGTACGAGGGAGAAGAAGGAAAAAGAAACCAGGAGAAAGTATGCCTGATCTTGAAAGACGGACAACGAGTATACGGTGACGCAGTCATTGGAGCAGACGGTACGAAAGTTCAACCCGTATTTTAATTTCAGAACTAATCATATAACAGGGCTTTGGTCCGTTACGCGAGAACACGTCCTCGGCCGTCCCTCACCACCAGTTGAAACGGGAGATTTAGCATACCGGGGTACATTTACTCGCAGCCAGTTAAGGCAACTAAACGACGAAAAAGTAAATAAACTACTCGATGACTCCAACATTCAAGTCTGGCTTGGACCAGAAAAACATGTTGTTTTTTATCCGGTTCGGAATGGAACCGAGTTCAATCTCGTCTTGATGTAAGCAAACAGGGTATCCTTGCAGTCTCATTCTATAACTGACCATTTCAAGCCGGCCGGATAACCTACCGAGCAATGTACGCACCTTTCATGGAAACTTGGAAGAAATGAAAGACGATTTTGAGGGATGGGACCCAACGTATTATTTTACCCGAGAAAAACCATGTCCAAATGTACAAGCTAACAGTAATATCGCAGCTTGCGAACCCTTATTTCATGCTTAAGCAGCGCTCTGAAGTGGAAACTATGCCATCATAGCGAACTTGAAACCTGGGTGAAGGTAACAATGACCCGTTCACCGTTACAGATTCGGATAATGTTGACACTTATATATAGGATTCGGTTGCTCTGTTGGGAGATGCATCACATCCTACCCTACCGTATCAAGCACAGGGCGCAGCAATGGCCGTTGAAGACGGCGCAGTGATTGGTTTTCTTCTTGGCCGCCTCCAAGGCAACCCTGTGCTTTGGTCTGAGGAAAGTGGTAAGGATGCCATCACCACAACTCTAAAGTTATATGAGAAGTTGCGGAAGCAGAGGACTACGGTGAACGTTCTAGGTGCAGTTCAGGCACGGGTCTTCTATCACCTCCCTGATGGCTCTGAGCAGCTGGAGAGAGACAGATTGCTCTCAGAATTGCCTGAATCGCGTTGGGAGTCCCGTAGTAAATGGAATTGGGGGGATGCGGAATATCAGCAAGCATTACTGGGGTTTGATACTCTTGCTGATGCTGCAGAACATAGTCACAAACTGTTTGAAGGATAAGTTGGGTCTAGGTAATATCGATGGCTCACCAACCTAGAGTCAGTCATCGGGTTGCTTAGAAGGATTAACGATCTCAAGAGCGATCGTTGAACACTTGGCAGGTCTTCATCATGAACTTGAGTATTCATCAGAGTTGCAGTGTAGAATATAGTTAAAGAATATTACGATTTGCTCATTATTGTGCCTACTGAAACAGATTATTTAAGAGATCCTCTTGGTTTTCCTCTGAGTAAAACAAATCCCCTTCAATATTTGGTGAGGCTTCGTATCTTGAGTCTATTAGAAAGTCGGAAATGCAAAACTCCTCCTGCGGTGCGTTGATGACATGATCCGTAGTAGAGTTTGCGGTAGGAAGTTCCGACTGCAAAACACTTTCCGCATCTGCAACGCAAGCTTCTTCAGCAGGTTCTAGATCCACTAGAATATTTGAGAAATTTGAAGAATGTACGTCGTCAAATAAGTTGTTCTCGTCATCATGGCTGCTAGGCCGCTTTAGTAACCCGTACGTGATCAAGAGGCTTCTGGGAACTGAGAAGCTGTCCCAAAGACGCTGTGAGGCAGGAGACATAGAGCTGTAGGATCGGATAAGATCAAAAGCCATAAATAGGGTTTCTCTCAGCGAAGTTAGCGAAAGCGATGTCGACGCGGTGTGATCTATCCCCTGCTTTTCTAGCCTACCACGCTGCGCCAAGGCAAGAAAGAAAACTGATGTTGCCGAGGAGAGGAAGTGATTCAATATTACTTGGTGCTTTCTGTATAAGTCACTGCACCGATCGAGCTGAACCAGTTTGTGGATAGTATCTTGCGCAATCTCTATCAAGCCAGCCACACGATGGCTATGATTGAGAATGCTACGCAGCGAGAACAAAATGGGTCGCATGACGAGAATGCGAATCTGGTTGGCTCGAAGATAGAGTATGGTGCTTGCGATCAATGGACCGCGGGCTTTGTCCGGAACTTCGCCAGAGACAAATTGGAGCAAACGGGCTTCAAGATTCTGAGGCTGCAAATCAAAACAAAACGTCTTTGGCCATCGATTGACTTCGTCGTCTAATCGATCAAAAGCTTCATCATCAAAAGCTGCCTTGATCTCCCCGTGGTTGTCAACCACCGAGTTCCAGTGGCGTGATCCAAAGTCAACATATGAGGTCATTGCTCTGAGATATGGACTATCAGACTGTTTTCCCAGATGTTAGCAAAGTTTCGTTGAAACTAGTCTTGGAATGAAAAGTTATCTTGTACGCACAACGTCGGGTATTTCGATATTCCTGTCTCTGAATGTGGTAGGTAAGCCCGCAGCAAAGCTCATCTGGTGATCTAATACAATGGATGTATACACCAGTAAAGTGGCCATTTCTCTTTCGGATTTCAGAGGAAAGTGTCGCAGCAATATTTGCTTTTTCTGCATCCCAGTTTCGAATATCAGTCGGACTGCGACGGCCAAAAATCTGGAGCTTAGTCGATAATCGCCCTGGTACCAGTGATAAACCCCCTGTGACATTTAGCAGTGTCCTTCAAGACATGAAGGAATAGTCGATCCATACAATGAGAACTAACAACACCAGCCGTCCCAGATCGAACGACAACCCTAAAACGCTCTGGACGACTATAGCTTGCATGCTTTGGTATATCCCAGTGGCGGTGGGGTGACAGCCTCCACTCTCGCAAAGTAACGCGATTGCAATAGCCAGTTTCACTACTTCATTATCCTGACTTGGTGGATATAGAGTCCGTTGACTGGATGGAACGGGTTTTAATGCTCCCCAAAGCACGTTGGCTTGCCGACGCAGCGTTGCCATGTCCAGAAACGGATGCAAGATGCCAAAAACTTCATGATACACACCAAGAAGACGAAGGGCTTCCTCAAGCTCCATGGTTTGACAAAGATCGAAGTTTGTTGGAGACGGGACTGCCTGCTCGGAGTTGAGACAAGATCTGTCATCACTAGAGACTTGAATTTTGGCCAATGCAGATCTGCCATCGTTGTCGGTGTAGACTGAATCTTCCATTAGATGTTGTAGAATAAATTCTGCCATGCTGAAGCCGAAGCTAGAGCTGCTTGGCCCGCAAAAGCTCGGCAAGGGTAACGATAAAAATGCGGATCCAACTTTGCCTTCATCAGAAATCCTTTCGTCTTCCATAGAGAGACCCCGAAGACACGGAAAGTATTCTCCATGAGAATTCCAGTCCGTCCGATTCGGCATTTGTGAATCGATCAGAGACGATTGTGCTTCCAGCGGTGTTGTTGCTTGTCGCTGCAGAGACAACGCAAGGAGGTTCTTGTTTGGCCTATCATATATTAGTTGATCCTCGATTTTTTTAGGCTTAACAGCTACCATACGATCTATTGCGGCCATAATGACTTTTATCTCCTCTCTTGCCCTCACTGCACATTCGGACCCTGGAGGGAGGATAATGACATTGAGTGGAACGCTTCTCGCAGTGGCAACAGGGAGTTCTTCCGTCACAACGAACTTTGGCTTTGCGGCAAGCTGCACACGCCGCTGAGATATATTGGCCTCGCTTACGGTTTTCTGGGACCCTTGCATGGCGGCGTGGTTTCAAAGAAGGCTGCATACTGCAGGGAAAATGCAGAGTTTTGGATAAGAGATGTCGTGCTTGAGTTCTGAGAATCTAGAAACCTGGTGGGGTTAATTAATTAAGGTTGCCCAAGGCCGCTGTATATTCGAGATCCCAAAATATACAACAGCAATAAGAGAGCTAAGCGATAAGAAGGTAAAAGTAAGATGAGCATTCAGAATTGTTTTTTAATTATGTTTTATTACGTAGCGACGGCGTCCCGGAGGGATACTATATGCAAATAGCCATAGTAAGGATGCTTAGGGAGTTCTTTGTAATACAACATTTGGTAATAGTTTACTTAGTGAAAGTGTAATAGCCGGTGCGGGGAAGGCATTAATTTCTGGGGGGCATAATCATTAGTTGCGGGGGAAGGCAATAATTACCGAGTGCTCATAATGATGAATCCCCACAGTCCAGTACTGGCGTGAAACCAGATGGGAGTGTGTGACGTCTTTTTCCCAATGGTATAAGTCAGACCACAGGGAAGGTGGCCACCCCTAGAAGGTGGCCACCGCCTTTTCCCCTCAACACCAACAACTACACCAACAACCTAGGTTATTGCAACTGCAATTTCTTATCGAATTGTTGACCAATTTTAAATCTAATTGAATTTTCTTAACGGTAATGACCGAATCTATTGAATCTGCTATTCTTTCCGCAATTAACGACGTTAATAACGGTATATCGCAATGAAAAGCTGTATAACGCTGGGGAATACCCCGCTTAACACTACAGAAGCGTTTAAACGGCAGCCAGTCAAGGGCTGATGCCTATGAATTTGCCTAATGCCTTTTAAAGCAGCAGGAAGGTTATCTTATTTAATGGATTTTAGTCTAGACTAACCTAGGTCTCCCCCTAATACATTAGTAGGTTAGAGAATTTGCTATAAGGGTAGTTAAAGCTGGCGGCGACGATCTGCTACTTAGAAAACGATAGATTAAAGGTTTCCTAAGATGAAACCCTGAAGTTAGGACCGTTAGAGGTAAGCTAATTAATTCCTGTTGTTTAAATAGGGTAAAGGTTAATGTTATTAAGGATTTCTTTTAGTTCTTCGACCTCCTAGTAATTAAAGATATCCCTAGTAAATACTAATATAATATAGACGAGACTAGGATATTAGAAGGCTGCGGCAGCAACGGGCTAGTGCTTAGGCATGCTGAGAAGAAGGCTATTATAAGGAAGTAGCCTGGATTACGATATTAGACTTTGATCGTTAAGTATATCTTAGCTACGGGCTGGGTCCTTCTACTGTTAGTTATTTTCAAAGGCCTGACAGTCCAGCAGTAATGGTTTCCTAAGGAAATTAAATTCCTAGCTGACTAAGCGTTTAAGGCGTCTAAGAAAGGCTGGACTAGCGATGAGATTATAATCTGGTGGTTGTAAGAGATCTTTATTCCTTAGACTTAACCTAGTCTACTGTTAAAGCAATTGCTTATTATTAACGGCTACGGCAGCCACTGTACTAACGATTTCCTCTACAAATACTTTAAAAATAATATCTATTTACTCTACCTACTACTATACAGCTCCTACGTTTTTTAACCTCTTAATATTGCTGTTTTTTCCCCCGTTAAAACCTATTACCGTTAAGCTTTATCAGAATTCGAAGACTGTAACGATTCCTCGCCAGCTGGGAAGAGGATCTTCCTCGAATGCTATTATAAAGCTAGGAAGCTAGGCCTTATAAGTAAAAACGTATAAGCTGGCTGGCTTGGATCCGGTCTGTGGCCCCTTGATGTTAATAAACCGTTGGGGAGTAAGCTAGTCGTTAAAGAACCCCTAGAACTAAAGATAACCCCTAAGATAGTAAAATTAACAGCTAGGAAGAGGAAGGAAGCAAATTTAATCGATTTTAATACCCCTAAACGGTCGTAAGAAGTTTAAAGAGTTATATAATTAATTAAGGTTGTAATGCTAAGGACCCGGCTGCTATTGCGGAAGATTAGAAAGCAATTAAACCAACAGAACACTACAATAGCAGCGTTAGAGATTAAGATTCGTAATCTATAGCGCTAAGTCAATAGCTTCCGACCTAAAAAAAAACAGAAAGTAGAAGAAAACCCGAACAGTTAATTTATTAAAATTAAAGAGATTATAAATACAAAGAAGAAGATAGAATAGGAATTACAGCGCGCCGAGGCATCTGACGAAGTTGAAGTTAATGAATCTGAAGATGTATGTCACGTATTTTTACTAAAATAAAGAAAAACAATAAGAAGATAACATCCTGATGTTGTTATGCTGATTTTTCCCTTTAATTTGATACTAATTACGGTCCGGCTTGGGTGGCCACCTTCTAGGGGTGGCCACCTTCCCTGTGGTCTGACTATAGGGTAGTTTCCCAAGGTAATTCGCCAAATGAAATCGGTCTATGTTCACAAACAGGCTAGGACGTAGCTTTAAGCAAAAAAGCCATCAAATAAGGATGATGGAAATCCGTAATTCAACGTCTATACATGAGTACCGGTTGGCAATCCAAAATAATTTAAAGAGCGTGGAGAAGGCCATTACCATATCGAGTCTTTTGATTGGAGAATGGTATTCATAGCATTATGACAACCGCAAGTTGTCATTTTTGTAGGGAAATGGCGTGGACTGCTGTTGCTAGTTTCAAATTGTTGTCTTAAAGGTTCTCATGTTCCTCGTAGATATGGTATACTTCGATCAGTCAAGTCATAAAACAATTGTTGATCTTACGTGTTAAGAGTGTGTACTTCTATTAGCCCTGTCTGAGTATTTGCATACACGTGTCAGCTCCTCGTTTCTTACATGGAATAAACTAAGCAAGGCTCCAGTCTATTTTAGACTCTAACATTGACTGGGGCTAAATGTGCTTCGAATCTTCCAGTCCTTTGCTCAATGGACCTGCAGGTAGCTTCCGGCCCCTTCAGCAAACAGTAAATTTTCTGCAGCCAATAAGACTTCCATAGACAGTACTGAGCCTTACGAAACAATGTGAAAGGTTAAGAGCTAATTTGACAATTGATATATAGCTTGTATACTAGTATATCTAGTATCTACCACTTGAGAGAGCTCATCGAGGAATATTTACTTTATAGTAACCATGTATCACCAAGAGCGTTCGCCAAGTGTCTTAAATGAAGACCGTTTATTAAAACCACATCGAAGTTTGGTGCCGAATACACATGAATGCCATATTTCGACGCAATTCGCTTGTAATAGGAATTGGCAATGCCATAAAACCATGAGAACATGAATCTTAAGAATACATGAACTTCTATAAAGGTTGTGTACATCAAGTTGTAGCGTGGTGATTGTTAAAAGCAGACAAATGAATGACTAAGTCGGGCGGACATCACCACACGAAGATTTTACTTCTTTGGGAGGTCCGAGATACTTCCTTTTGTGGTGCTGCCTCGGTTAGTAACCCCCTTCATGCCATCCGCATCATCGACATAGACATAAAACCCTTGAATCCCCATCCCCAACGCAACAAAGCATATATATATATAATTTTCTCAGTCCGAATTGAAGCTCTTTTGTCGCTACAGACCACAAGGAACTCAAACACCCTGCTGAAAGAGATATCACCGTTATACTTCTGTAAATACTAAAAGATCAACATGTCGGTTAACGCTACTTCCAAATTCGACAATTTGAGGCAGAAATATGACTTTCTGTTCGTAATCTGTAAGTGCCCTTTGCAATTGGACACTTCCGTGTACCAGGACTGAAATTATTAACTATGTTGAAAGATTATCGTGGCCACTGGTGCCCGTTCTGCATGGCATACCTGCGCGTTTTGCAAGACCTTAGCCCGACTATCACCGCGGCTGGGGGCTGCCCAGTGATCGTGTCTGCACAGGACGAGGAGCACCTTGCTGAAGTCCGATCTTCTAGTGGATATACCGGCGAGGCAATCAACGATCCGGAGAACACCCTGGCTAAGCGCCTGGCAGCCGACGGTATCATTGCTGTCGCAATTACTGAGTGGCAAGGATATCCACATGGCCTAGCCCAACCTGCAATTCTGGTAATTAAGAAAGATGGAAGCGTCATGGAAACTTGGGCCATTGTTCCCTCCGAGGTATGATTACTTTTGCCGTGTTACGTATTACCAGCTAGTTACTGATGCGAACTACTATAGATGAATCTAGGAGGGGCAAAGGACCGCCCTGACCTTCATCAGGTATGGGAAAACATTAATGCCAAACTCAACGATAAACAGCCATCGTATGCGCGTTTTAGCAATCAGAGAGAACTAGATGACCTTGCTTAAAAACTCGGGGTCGAAACACAAGACTGAGCCTAAGCAGTCTATTGTACCATGTTAGCGGGAGGCTTTTGGTTACTACTTGTTGACATTGCCAAACAAAATCGTGTCATGATATTCGGCCTGAGTTGTTCTCTGTGCTTTTCCATCGCATTCATCACAACGCCATTACGAGAAGATGGATAGATAGAATTGAATCGCGATGTTGCACAGATGCCTCCTCATATGTTGCCACGAAGATACTCTATCAATGACCACAAGCTTACCCCCTCCAGGAGGCTGTTCAATTCATAATTGTGCATTTCCACCACTCACGGCCACAAATATTATTTTAGTTAGATTAATTCCGACTAAACTGGCAGCAAGCCGGCTAGCCCCTCTGTCAATTACCACAGCGCCACCGTCAACCTCTGGCTGCCGTGTTATGAGCTATTTATTAAGATTAGTGACGAATCAGACATTTCATTGCCCTCGAAGCTTGAGAAATGGATTATCTAGTAGTATCTAGCCTATGGTGGAGATGGCGGCACACAAGTCAGGTAATTGAAGTTGTTCGCGATCGTTTTTGAGATGCTTATCATACTCTAGCGGCACACATGGCCCTTCTGTCTCGGACTCTTAGCTTCTTTAGTACGTTGCCCTGCTTCGTACGGAAGACATGTAGTGTCATCTAATTAGCCCTAGCTAGCAACGCTCCCAGTCAATGACGCCGTCTCATTTCATCCCGCCTTGCTTGGGTAGCATCAGTCTAGTAACCGGGCACACCTCAGTGAGATATATGCTAGAGGGAGCTGGCGCCCCCAGAATAAAAGATGACACAATTCTAAACTGAAAAGGTGTGGTGTGCGGGACAAATTGAAAAGTCTCGACTCTTTGAACAAAGCAATTGATGTTATATCATTGTTGTACATTGCTATATTAGTGAAAGTGGCAGCATATCGAATATGTACTTGTATTTCCGCGTATTTCAATAGATATCCCAGGTGTAAAACAAGTTTGTATGCTTCAGAAAGGTATGGATGCAATGACTGACAATTATGAAGAGTCTGCATTGGCGTGAGAACTTGCGGGTGTATGACTTCGGATTTATGGATTAAACACTTGAGCTGGCTCTCATGCCGTGCTAGCCAGTCACTCACTGCAAAATGACTTGCTGAGGCAGGGTTAGATGGAGTTACGCATTTGATGGATCCTTTAACACCTACTTAGGCTAATTTGGGATGTCATGGAAGCGCTAATCTGCAAAACTTCTTCAATCACTGACTCGATGGAGCTAACTTGGGTCCCTGATTGGTCAGGCTTTCAACTTAACTACAGCAGCAGGTGAGATTCATAATGTGGCCCCTGGTCAAGGAAGTCGGGAGCTTTTGCCTATCTTGTTTGAAGATTTTACCTATTTCGGCGAAGGCCTCGTATCATCTGCAACGTGCTGATACCAACAATTTGCGGACAAATAATTTACTCCACCAGATTACTTATGTCGATCCCGCCTTTTTCATCGGCTATGTATTCCCATACCGCTCTTAGGTATAAGGTTCTCTTGTTCATTGCTGTAAAACGGCTGAGATCATATGAGAGATAGCTCTCTTGACTATGACACCACGAAGAGGAGAGATTATTCGAATTGTGCAAGGTTCACCAGAAGAACGGCGTGTGTTATTAGGAGCCGACGTATGTCCTTGGCTCATGCTCGGGCGGCCAGCCCATTAGAGTGTATGTTGAATGTCTTCAAGAAGAACTAACTTTCCATTATATCTTCTTTTTAGCCAATAGCGGAGCTCCTAAGGTTGACGATAGAGCAGTCAAAGCAATTCTTTTCCAGCCATTTTTAACCAAGTCAGCCAGGCAGCCCTGGAACGGCAACGAATGACGCCTTGTTATCTAGTCTTGCGGTAGCATGTCAGCAGATCAATAACGCTTGGGCATTAGTGAGCCGGGTTCAATGAAGTAAGCATGCGTCTAGGTGGCGTCGTTGAGCCACATCTCTCGGCTTACAACACAATGGGGTCAACAAGAGCGGATGGAAGCACCGATGAGGTTGTCTTGTGAAATAAACTGAGCTCTTAGAAATCAACTTCCTATACGCGTCAGAACTAAATTTTTGCAGTTCTACCTAGCTTCCATTGTCTAAGAGTACGCTTTGGAGGGCTATGGTATAGTATGGTTCACAACTGTGCAACCTGGACTGTGCACCGTGTTTTTTTTTTTTTTTCTCAATTTTTTTTTTTCCCTCGATCCGTCCAAAGACCCTTATTTAGCTCCCGGGCTTAGGAATACTCTAGTCTAAACTGAAAGGACGAGGAGTGCCCGGGATCCCCGTACACCCATTGTCCTCAGGCCTCTGGTTAGTAGATGAGTCAGCGATTTCTGAACAGAACATCCTAGGTAGCTAGTAAGGGAGACAAATACAAACTACTGCTACTATCAACATAAGTAAACATACTGGCACTCCAAGGCTACCGCCACCGACAACGTTAACATCGAGTTTTGCGCCATGGATAGCGATCCTCACAAAGGTGACTCAAGTGTGTTTTGTTTGGGGTAGTTGCATGCGCGAGAAGCTAACGTCGTGGACAGAAACAGGTTTCCAATTCATATCCATACAGAATCCAGAGGATACAAAAGACCGGGAAAAGAGGCGTGTAGCCAGGTCACATGCTGTGAAACAGGCTCTACGTAGTAAACGGAGGCCGCAGGAGGGGACTCTGGGCAGTGGTATTGGTGCATCTGGCCAAATGCTGGTCCCTTGGTCCATATTCGCCCCTGCATCTGCCTACGGCCCCTTCGAGAGTATTATGGGAGACTCTCCGCGACTGAGGGCCTTGCTTAGTCACAGTAAGTTATGTTTCACGGTGAATTTTTGTGATATGGGGCTCACAGGACTTCCACAGCCGCTGCTCGACATGCTGCCGAGCCCGTCTTTAGCGTCGCAGATCCGGTTGTCTTCCAGGACTTCGGCTCCGTTTTTCGCACAGATCTTGACGACCCGGCCCTCCTAAACGCCGTGAAGCTAGCATTTGCGTTTGCAGTGACTGGTGGTAATATAGACCAAGAGTGTCTCGACTACCAAGGTCAAGCTATGAGCACCATACGCGAGAGAATGAACTCGCCAGAAGCAGCGCTCTCGCTGCCAACTCTGGGTGCCATCTTACTCCTTGCTGGAGTCGAGGTAATAAATCTCCGAGCACTTGTTGTTTCGATTGGAAGCCTAAAGCAATAGCTCGTGCTGACTGATAGGTTTACTCATAGGCTCGTCTAGGTATGCGATGGCAAGTTCAGCTACATATGGGCGCTATCCGCCAGCTGCTCGAATTGGGTCAATCAAGAACCATTTATCTAACCGACGGAATCAAGCGGGCTATCTTTTGGTGAGATGCCCTCAACCCCCTGAATATCTCCAGGTTGAACGCCAAATGGACTATGGCTTATAACTGATTTCTTTTCGTCAAAACGAATAGGCAAGATCTAAACTCATCCATTATGACCGGATCCGACCGTATCATAGATCACACGACATTCGCTGAGCTCCAGTGGAAACGAGATCCCTTTGCTGCGGATTTTTTCGTTTTGGCTCCTGGATTTGAGAAGAGAATCCACTTGTTTCCAAACGATTATGTTGAAGTTATGAAAGATATACACGCATTGCAATGTGTCCAAGATCTCCCCGGATATTCCTGCCAGAACCCTGTGGAGATGCTCCGTGTTGACAACCAGCAGGCTTCAATCGGGTCCAGACTCGTAGATCTACCAAAGCTCTCACCATATATGGAGGCGTGTTATTTAGCCGCCTATCTCAGTGCCTGCATGCTTTGCTGCAAGGTTTGGCGCCACTCTGTAATGCCTGTATGTATAACAACTACACGGTGATTTTGACCTACAACGTTTATGTTCAGTTCTTGCTCACATTGATCTACTCTCACTCTATTCGTACTGACATTAGCAACATAGTCTCATGTTTCGTTACATTTACTTCGCAAGCTACAGGAGTCCAATGGTGACCCGTTTTGGGACGGTCAGATTGACTTGCTTATCTGGATGTTACACATGGGCGGTTCTTTTTCACCCAAAGGACCAGTTCATGATGACTATAAGGCTCTTCTGCAAGAGAACCATGACTCTCGATTTACGGGGAAGTATAGCTCTTTGGAAGAACTTGTGGCAATCATGAGCCAGTTTATTTGGTCGGAAAAGGCCTATCGTGCTCAGGTGGGGGAGTTTTGGGAAGAAATTCACCCTAGTATTGATGCTACTCAATGACACCCCACTGCAATGACGAACTATGCACGGGTTTTAGATTCCAGGGCGGGAAGCACTATAATAATTGTGTAGTCCACTAACGTGCGAGTTGGTGCGACGGATGGCTACGGCATGTTCGAGAACATTTAGGAAGCTTAATTATCAATCGACAGCTGTAGTGATAGTTAAATTAACGATATTACGAGTGATGTGATCCATGATCAGTGGCTGCTTGTTGATTTGTAAGTCTGGTGCTTAAGTAAACTGGTTAATCGACTGACCAATGGCAGCCAAACTTCACTCTGAGGTTAACGCCATCGCTGTTTTGGGAAGTATCTCGATTATTGAATGGGCAAAACCTTCAAGGAGTTGCAGAATTTAGCCACCTGCAATGATCTGTCCTGCTACCCTATATAAGTAGATCAAGGTATGGCACACATCTCCTCATCAACAAGCTGCTTTTGGCTATTAAGGCTATATCGTGAGGCAGGCTCATCTTACTTTCTGTAACATCTTTCATTACAACTATCCACATTCGCACGGGTGAACAAACGAACGCATTGCGTACAATGGCTCAATCATGCCTATGGAAGCCTTTGAAAATTGCCGGAGTCGAGGTCAAACATCGAATTGGCATGCCGGCCCTGTCTCGCTTTCGAGGCACTGACGACCATACCGCGACGCCAATGATGAAGGAATACTATAGTCAACGGTCTCGGGTCCCGGGAACTCTAATTATAACGGAGGCTGGACTTATTTCGCACGGTAGTGGCGGCTATCCCAACGCACCAGGCATCTGGCGTGAGGATCAGGTGGTAGCTTGGAGGGCTATCACTGACGAAGTGCATCGCAACGGGAGCTTCATCATCTGTCAACTCTTTCACATCGGCCGAGCCGCCAATCCAGAGATTGCCAAAAAAGAAGGCATAGAGATTGTATCTGCGAGCGCGATCCCTCATGAGGAGGGAGCTCCTATACCAAGGGCTCTCGCTATCGACGAGATCGAAGAGATTGTGCGTGACTTTGCGATAGCAGCGAAGAACGCCATTCGTGCTGGTTTCGACGGTGTTGAGCTTCACGCTGGGAACGGGTACCTTCTCGATAGCTTTACTCAGGATGTGAGCAATATCCGTACAGATAGGTACGGCGGCAGCATTGAGAACCGATCCCGCTTTGCCTACGAAGTGATGAAAGCTGTCGGCGACGCCATCGGGAGCGAACGTCTCGGAATTCGCCTGAGTCCCTGGAGCACATTCCAGGGCATGCGCATGAAAGACCCAGTGCCTCAATTCTCAAACTTGATCAACAAAGCTAAGGAGTTGGATCTGGCTTATATCCACCTGATAGAGCCCCGAGTTGTCAACAACTTTGATCAGGAACACCCTATTGACGACAACCTTGACTTTGCATTTAATCTCTGGGATAAACCAATCCTTCTCGCCGGAGGGTACAAGCCAGACAACGTTCTGAAAGCGATCGATGAGATATACTCTGGGAGAGATATTGTGGTGATGTTTGGCAGGCACTTTGTGGCAAATCCAGACCTTGTTTTCCGAATCAAGAATGAGTTGCCGCTTAATCAATATGAACGAAGCACGTTCTATACCCCTAAGAATCCAACAGGTTATCTCGATTACCCGTTTAGCAATGAGTTTTTAGCGAGCGCAGAAGCTAAAAACTAGGTCAAATAAAAGTCGATTTTTAGATAAACAAGCAAATAGAATAGAATAGACATACAAGTTTTAACCGGTTTGTTACAATACCTTCAGTTATAACGTGAGCAAGAAAATATTCACTGGCTCGAATGTCATGAATTACTACTCGGCATTGTTTTCAGAAGCAGCCTAACGAGCAAATACCGGCTGATTTACCATCGGCAGGCATTATAACGACGTTAAACACACCTGCAACACGCTCAGCTTAAATACAATTGTCGAACCGCGACCAAATCCGCTCAAATCTACTTACTTAGGGAGATTGAACAAAAATTGCCCATAATTCCACTTAAATACAAGTGCGATAACTATCTATGCCTTAGTTTCTGGGACTTTGGCTCACTCGCCATTACTCGTCAGCCATTTCGCATCATGCGCTATGAGCGACGGCCAACGAGCATGCCGTCAGCACAGCAGCAGGCCGCATATGGAAAGCATTCAGTCCAAGGAAAACATTATCTTTCGGCGAATTGCCGCTCCTGCAATAAAGATTCAACAAGTGCTGAGCTTCTTCGAGCAATCTCCGCCTTGGCATTTGTGATCAGGGGTTATTTCTAAAGCGGCTGACGTTGATTCTCTCAGCACCTGGTGCCCCCTCCACAGGAGAAGAGCAATTACGGCACTGCTCATCGGATCTTCCCGAGCGCCACCCACTCGCTGTTAGCCCGTCGGCCCGTTAGCCTGTCCGCATGAACTCTATACAGTTTACGGATTTTTGGCTGACATCAGCCACATGCTGGACATAATGCCGACTGAGGGAGTCATACGACGAATGGCTGGTATCAACGACGCGTTCCAAATAATGCAGACTGAGAGAGCCATGATGAAAATGGCTGATAAAGCCATTTGCGAGTACAAGGATACTTTCCGCGGCGTCTATGGCCCTCATCAGCCATTAATACACTCACTCAGCCAACGGAGGTGAGTAGCATCATCCCGGTGGGCAGTCTTTGCTCTTGGATTTTGTTTAATTAATACCTGCGCTTCCTTCTAACTCTGCTTGGACTGTTAGCTTCTGATTTTTCACGAAATACAGAGAAGCTCTCTTCGTTGAGCTGCATTTGCTAGAGCTAGACAGGCAACATATCAATCCACATGGCATCTCTTGACTCAAAGGGCGACGTCGCTTCGGAGCAAAGACATGCTTCATTGGCAGTGGTAAATACAATCGACGAGAAAGACTCTAGTGACCAAAGAATCAGCGACAAAGAGATGGGTTCAAGCGTGGAAACTCCGACCTCGCAAGACGCCGAGCTTGATAACTCGGAATATCCCACGGGTTCTCGTCTCGTCGCCATCATCACTGCGCTTGCGCTCGCCATCTTTCTCGTCTCCCTCGATCTGACAATTGTCGCGACTGCAATCCCCAAAATCACTGACCAGTTCAACGGGCTCTCGGATATTGCCTGGTACAGCTCCGCCTTCTTCATGACCATGGGCGGCTTTCAGAGCGCCTGGGGCAAAATCTATAAATACTTTCCACTAAAAACTAGCTACCTCATCGCCATCTTCATATTTGAGCTTGGATCTTTGATTTGTGCTGTTGCGCCGAGCAGCACTGCCCTCATCGTCGGGCGTGCGTTTGCGGGCGTGGGCGCTGCAGGCATTGGCTCTGGTTCGTATACCATCATCGGATTCTCTGCGTCGCCAAAAAACCGGCCGATGTTCACTGGGATCGTTGGAACGAGCTACGGCGTTGCGGCAGCTGTTGGGCCCCTGATCGGAGGCGCATTCTCAGATAAGGTATCATGGCGATGGTGCTTCTACATCAACCTAC
Organism: Trichoderma harzianum CBS 226.95; assembly: GCF_003025095.1. NCBI lineage: Eukaryota > Fungi > Ascomycota > Sordariomycetes > Hypocreales > Hypocreaceae > Trichoderma > Trichoderma harzianum. The sequence goes on from NW_020209280.1 coordinate 64,290, forward strand.
CCATTGGTGCAATATCCGCGTTCATCATTTTAGTCTTCATCAAGGCCCCCAGCACTGCAAAGCCACAGGTGGCAACCCTGCGCGAGAAGCTCCTCCATATGGACCCCGTAGGCGCCGCTCTCGTGATCGCCTTCGTGGTATGCTATCTCCTCGCCGCACAGGACGGTGGTACCAAGTTTCCCTGGGACTCTGCACACGAGATAGGCCTCTTGGTTGGCAGTGCGGTAATCGTGGGCTCATTTATACTATGGGAATGGTTCCAGAAAGCCACAGCTATGTTTTCGTTCCGCCTTGCGAAGCAGAGAGTTTACATAGTCGAATCAGTCCTTTCATTCTTCTACTCTGGCGCGTACTACTTGGTTCTATATTACCTACCAATATACTTCCAGAGTATTGACAACGCGAGTGCCCAGTCAAGTGGTGTTAGAAACCTGCCCCTCATCGTCGCTGTTGTCATCTCCATGCTTTGCAGCGGTGCTTACATCTCTGCCACTGGTATTGCGGCGCCGATTATCGTTGCGGGGACTGACCTGTCGACGATATGTACAGGTTTGCTTTACACTTTGGATATTGGTACCTCTGAAGGCAAATGAATCGGCTACCAGATCATCGGTGGTGTTGGCTGGGGTATCGCGTCCCAGATCGCCATTATCACGGTACAAGCTACAGCTCCGGCCATAGATCTCGCAGAAGTGACAGCCATGCTGTTATTTCTTCAGACGCTTGGTGGTGCAGGGATGGTTTCTGCTGCCCAAGCTGGCTTTGTTAACGTCATGATCAACAATCTTCCCAAGACAGCACAGGGAGTCAATGCGGCCCTCGTGGTGAGCACCGGCGCGACGGATTTGCGAAAAGTGTTTTCGGAGGACCAAATTCCTGGGATTTTGGTAGCCTACATGCAGGGTCTCAAAGCCGCGTTTGCGATTGGCATTGCGTCGTCAGGGATTGCTTTTATTACCATTGTATTGTTCCAGCGATGGAACAAGTTGAATACAGCGGCTATTGCCAGTGGAGGTGCAGCTTGAGAGGATGAACAGTCATGGTCCAACAGTAACATATAATGACAACTGCTTGTAACTTGATAAAATGTGTCTAACATTGATCGCATAAGATTAGCGGGCTATATTGTTAATAGATAGTTATAATAAATGCGACTATAAATGTTGTGCCCTGTTGGCTTATCCGCCGTGACGGGATAATTGAAGACCGCGTAGCTACTCCGTAGGCAATTTATTTTATACAGGAGCAACATGACTTAACGTCAGCCACTTTTACGCTGGGCTATTTAAAGGTTCTTTATAACCCTAAAAAGTTTCAAGCTTCCCTCCCAAATCTCTCATTATATATCCCCCAATATCACTTAACATTCACATCATTATGACAACCGCCCTGATCTTTGGTTCCACCGGCGCAGTGGGCTCCCAAATCCTCGCTACCCTCCTCTCCTCTGCTACTTGCACGTCCGTCACAACTATCTCCCGTCGCGCTCCGCCAACACAAGACCCCAAACTTCAATCCATCATCGAAACCGACACCACAGAATGGGGTCCTTTAATCGCCACGCTCCCTTTGGTCCCCTCAGTGGTCTTCAACGCCGTCGGCACCACGATCGGCAGCGCAGGCTCTGTCGCTGCGCAATGGGCAATTGACCACGATTTATGTGTAGAAAATGCAAAAGCGGCAAAAGCAGCAGCTGTTAAGACGTATGTCTACTGTTCAAGCGCAGGGACAAGCGGGGCGCTGAGCCCATTTGCCCTGGCTCCTTATGCCAAAATGAAGAGGGGTGTCGAGAAACATATTAAAGAATTGGACTTTGAGAATGCCATAATTTTGAGACCAGGGATGATTCTGGGAAGAGAAAACCCAAAGAATAGGTGGCTGGAGGATATCTTTCATGGGATGAAGAAACTTGGACAAGGATTCCAGGACAAGTGGGGTATGTCTTTGTGGATTTGACATTCTAAACTAGGAGGACCAAGACTGATGAGTTTCTGTAGCACAAGACCAAACGATTATCGGGAGAGCTGCAGTGGCTGCTGTGAGGATGGTGGAAGAGGGGAAAGCTCCTGCGAAGTTTTGGGTGTTAGAACAATCGGATATTGTAAGGCTGGGTAGAGACGAGTGGAAAGAGTGAGGTGAATGTCATTCTTGAAATTGGCTTTGCCAAAAGTGATCGGTGCAGTATTTGATGTAAACACGCGCTGGATTTGATTCGGGTCATGGGCCGAATGGGGGTCTTGTTCTCGGTGTGTAATTGGGAGATTTCCTAAAACTCCGCACCAGAGTGAGACCATGTTGCGTTCAGATTTGCTTTCCTCTATTATTATTACTAGCGAATACAAATGAGAGCATCTATTGCCCCTAAAGAAGGGAAGTTCAACAAGCCCTGTCAATCGCATACCGGATTCGGCACCGACCCATCATACAAAATCGACACTCAATTCCAGGTCCTTCTCCAGATCAACTTTTCAACTCGACTAGATCTAACTTGAGTTCCTCTCCCCTAACACTACGCCACCACTCACTTTGCCTGACAAGCTCACCATCTTCCCTACCAAGGAGACACCAATACTTCCTCAAAAACCACACCTTGGCCTCCCAACTCCGCGCATCCCATGCCGTTTCCGCAGCCGCATGCCCCGTCACATTATCCGTATCATTCCTTACCTTGCCCACGCCACCCCAACATATCAAACCAGTCAGTGTATCGTTCAAAAATTCGTCTTCGTCGATTTCTTTCTGATGCATAATAAGATTCCTCCGCAATGTTGGGAAGGGCAGAATGTCAATATAGGGATGATGCTTTACCAAGATCTGCTCCGCACTTGGTCTCAGGTCCGGCTTCAAGGTCTTGTACATTTGTTGTATCATTCCAATTGTCCGATTCCGTGTGGCGTCATCAGCAAATTCTAAGCTAGGCCGGTAGAAAGGCGAGAGCGAGTCATCCGCACAGAAAGTCTCCTCCCCAATGCCCATATACTTCACGAGTGTATACAGCGCCGCAGCGATGCATACTCGCTCAATGTGGATACTGCTGCTCGTGCATGAATCCGTGGCCATTCCATCAGCGCCGAAGCTGATAATATGCGTGTCGCTGTGGGAAAAGGGGTCTCTCGAACGTAGTTGTACGTGTGGTATTAAGCAGCCGCATTCAATTGTTGTAGTCCAATATGGGCTAAACGTTTGCCTGGTCTTGTCACGTATGAGAAATGAAGAGCTGACATGCGTGCATGAGTCCCAGGTTGGTGAGGGAGGATGGGAGTGCGTAGTATTGGATGGTGAAGTCTGGAGTTGCCATTCTCCAGGTGTCGAAGCGGGTGGGCTGGAGATGGAGTGGATGTTTCCGATACCGAAAAGCGAGGGTTTGTCGTTTGTCTGTAAGATGGTGGATTGACATTCATTTGGAACGATAACAGAGCTAAATGCTGGGTGAGAGTCTCCCGTACTTTGGGATAATGAGGTGCTTTCAGGCTGTGAATTGAGTGGTCGGCGTTCTGTCGAGGATCCTTGATGGGATGCAGATGACGTCGAAATACCATGATCTATTGAGCTGCTGTTGTCGCTTTGCATCGCCACTTCGGACGGACTTGTTTGCGAAAACGGTCTCTCATTTACATAGTTCTGTCTAGCAGATGCGGCAATTGCCTTGAGAGTCTCCAGTCGCTGACGTTGTTTTTCTCCTGAATTATTACACATCATTTCATTTGTTAGTTACCCTTGTGATTATCACCCATGGATTCACAACATTGGCCCATTGGTACGGAAGAGAGGCACTCACGATACTTCTTCTGGGCTTGAACATTCTGTTGACGTCTCTTCTCCATATCACGGCGAACGGGCTTCTTTTTGCGCTTCAATGAGCTCACAGCCTGTTGCAGTGGCTCTGGGCTCTCTGGAGGCATGGTGCTTATGCAAAAGGATGACAAGGGTATTTTTTGAGAGATTAGAACGCTATAGCCTAAAACGGACGTATCAACTGTGTCTCAATCTCGATACTCCCCTTGTTTACGAAGCAATAAGACTAGTTACAAGTACCCAGGCTCCGTCGCGGTGTGACGCGCAAAGATGAGGGTTACGACAAAATGTTAGTCGACGAGAGTGCGATGCGGATGGCTTCGGAGGAAATGGCTGACGTGAGCCACCGCATCAATTTCACGTGACGTCTCCCCGTTACCTATGCACCTTACTGATGGGAGTATGCCGTTATATATATGCAATTGATGTCACAAATCCCTCGGAAATTTAAGCAAAACTTCTTTTCATAGGTATGATACAGGTGAGCTATAATGTTAAGCCTCTTCTCTCATATTCGCGAAACTGCAATGCTGGTTATGGCCACTGAATTGGATGCTAGGTAATCCAAAGCTCTGTGGTCATCTCCTTAATAATGGGTGCAAGTACTGCAATAACATGAATCATCATTCCAAAACCGGAGACTCATCGTTTCCAGAATGGTAAAACTAACAATCATAATCGTTAGCACTAGTTACTCATTTAAGTATATTCGAAGCACGAAAGTTAGCTAGAATCTTCGGTTATAAGTGTTGACTGCAGGGTATCCCAGATTGATCTATCTCTGCGGATCTCGTAGACTTTATGTACATATAAAAAGTCTTGCCCCGGACTTTGGGATAGATGGCCAAGACCTTTCATCAATACAGTAATACACCTTGACTACACATTGCAATAAAAAGTTCATTAGCATGAGCGGCTTGTATGTAATTTTAAAAAATCACTAGGACACACGATTATAGCTAAAGGTTACAACAAACTTCACAATGTTTTTCAACGAAAGTCATATAGAATGCGTCTTTTTGATATATACATCTGCATCATATATACGTCTCCAAAATATATACATCTTCATCATATGTACACCTCCAAAACAAATGCATCTCCAAAATATATACATGTCCTGAAAAGAAACATCTCAACATATTTTCTGCCCTACCACTACCGCCTCTTCATCAAGATAGTATGATACTGCTTGATTAGAAAACACAGCCAAGCAGACGGTTGGCAATGTCCGAGGAGTACGAGGGAGTAGCACCAGGTCCGCTCAAGTCTCCGTTGGAGGGGATGCTGCCTGAGTTATAAAGACGAGCAGCCTGGTAGACTTGCTGGGCTCCAGTGGTCCCCAGACTGGCCAGAAGCTGCTGCAGACCAGAGCCAGATGCAGTGCCTCCAGTGCCATCCTGGATCATGCCTTGGATTTGGCTTTGGGGGCAGGGGTTGATGCCGTTACCCGGGCTGATCCAGCAGGTGTGTGTGCCGTTGGCGTCCTGCATCAAACCAGGGTTGGCCCAGAATCCTTGAGTAGTGGGAACACGCACACATCCCTTGCTCTCCTGCATGATTGTTGCCAAGACATAGCGCGAATCGACACCGGTTGAGGCTGAGATGCTGAGGATAGCGGCCTGGATTTGCGAAGTCTCAGTAGGAGAGTTGTTTGCAACGCCCCAGCCGTTGTTCTGGCACGCGCCGTTGATGGCGTTGAGGTTGGCATTCCACAAGTTGTCGAAGCTGGCCCAGGCACTCTGAGCAGGCCAGCCGGCACCGGTTGAGCCATCACCGCTGTAGGATACCTTGGAGGTACAAGTGATGCCGCCGCCGCCGCCGGTGGGAGGAGGAGGAGGAGGAGTGCTGCCGCCGCTTCCAGCGGTGCCGCAGACACCGTTGTTGCAGGTCAAGTCATCAGAGCAGTCATTCTCAGTGCTGCATGAAGCACCAGCGCAGTGGCCTGCCCATGAGCAGGTGCCGGTGCTGCCACCACCTCCGCTGCTGCCACAGAAATCGGGGCCAGTACCGCAGAAACCAAACTGTGAGCAGCAGAAACCAGTCGCGCAAACAAAGCCAGTGGAACCACCGCAAGATCCGTCAGGGGAGGTCTGTCGAGTGAACAAGTTGCTATGGGGCATAGCCATGGCGGTGGAAGCCAGGCAAAGGGCCAGGACTGTGGTGAGTGATTGATGCATTGGGAAATATAGTTGTTGAAGTTTGACTTGGATAATTGTCAGTTGGCGAAGAGCCTTGAAAGTCTGTGGCTGCTGATGAGCTTGATGGGAGAGATCTTCATTGTTTCAGTAGATATGTCTTCAGTCTTATATATATTATTCGAACCCAGCTAGTCAAGTCTACCAAGTTATTCTGAGATGCCATTGCCATTTTGAGTAGGTGTGATTCTGAGATGCCATTACCAGTCTGAGTAGGTGTGATGATAAGGTGCCTGCGCTCGCAATTGTTACATGTCTCACTTGTTATTTTTGGGATTTAACCCCTGTCGTCAAGTCTCATTAACTTGGAATTAAGGTCTGTGAACCCCATGCTATCCGTGTTAAGATTACCGATATAGCGTGATCCTACGTTCCAGGAAGTCAGTCTGCGCGTAGACATATTCCACTTAAAAAGGTGAAACACCAGTATGCTCTTGAGTCTTCAGCTAACTGTCTGAAGGCGGCTATGCATCAAATCATAGGTTCGTTGCAAGGAGCTAGTCTAGCAAGGGGGGAATAGCCCCAGACTGTTAATTTCGGAGACTGCAGAATTGAGTCGGTATCATTCTTGGTAAGGCTCTTGGTAGTTACCAACTCGATCAAGCTACCTATCCTACATAATTCAGCACACTTGAAGAGGGTCCTTTGGCTTCAATCAGTTTTGGTAGAGTGCGGCGCATTTGGTAAGGGCGTACTGCTTTAGGGCGTACTGCTTTTTTTGCAGATTAAGTAACGTTACGAAAGGTCAGATATGTCAGATATGTCAGATATGGATTTGTTTTAACGAATGGTTTCCTCAGTTACTCCTCCATAAGATGTCTTCTATATCTTCCTATTTTGGTATCTTACAACGTCTTGATAAAAGGGTAGGTGGTTGACATCGATTAGTTGAAGTTGACACTGATCAGTTTGAATGGGCATCTGTGTAAGCTTACCCCTTGCATAACTGACAAAATATTGCCCTAACTCCTACCTAATTGAGCAAGAGTATAGTCCTATTTTAAATGAGCGTTTCAAAAAAATTTCACCTTGCTCATATGCAAGCACTTAATCAAGTAAGGCACAGAAGCTTAGCGCTGACTAGGAGATAATCCGTTTTACATCTAACGGGTTTTGTCCCATCCTGGAAGGCTGTAGTCTGAATGGTCAACTAGTGGGCGGGGCAGAGAGAGCGGTCCTGCGTAAGCTCCAATAGAGCTCAGAGCTTTATCAATATTCCTGAAGTGACAGTGGTACGGTAGGCGGGGGTAGGACGATTACGGCGTTAGCAACAACCAGGTTGACACTGAAAGAGGTTGAAGGGGTTAGAGGGGAGATGAAAGGAGAAGAGCTCTTTTTACGAAGGGGAGTGGGATAGATGAGGCGCATATGCAGCAATTTTTCGGCTGGCATTCCCCAGAGTGTTCACAACGGTGCAGCATTTGTGGGATCATCCGCATGGTATCTATTTCCCGATATGTGTCGAGGCCAGGGATGCAAGGGCATTGTGCCAGGCGCCATGCTGATCGAGGTGGGCCGCATTCTCACGACCGGGTTCGGGTCAACCGCCGATTTCGAGGCTATAGTCAGACGGTCGCTCCGCCTTGCTGAAGCCACGGCGCTATAGGGATCCAATAGCAGTGAGAAAAACATCTGATTCGGGCAGCTCAAGAATTTCGGCGAATCGACTCATGCTGCTTGCTCGTGGATGCCTAGCCAAGGAACGGCTAACAATGCGCAACAAACGTAGCAGTGTGTGTCGCTACTAGGTGGATTGGCCGCTCGACAAACATGGCCAAGTATCTTGGCAATGCGGCTTTTGCATTTCAATGATCCTAGTGTTGAAGAACAGAGGTTCCATAGAAGCCTTGGCGTTGCCACACGTGGATGCGGCGCGTGTTTTGCCACGGCTGATATTCCTCAATCTCTTTTCAAAATCACATGGAACGTGTGGCCTGACAAACTTCGAAGGCTTTTTGAGGGGCCTATTCGGATCTTAGTTGCGAGTCTCTTAGTTGCGAGTCTCTTAGTTGCGAGTCGAGTGTTTGCGAATGGCCATGTCAGATGTTTTCCCGTAGAAACAGACAGGAAATTTAAATTGTCTCAATGTCACTGCACATAGAGTAGGGGATCATTGCCTGCCAACTCTGAGCAGTTGGTTCTAGAGGCTCACAGGGTTGAATGAAGACTCTTTGATTGTTGACTCCAGCTCTTCTTTGGTCATGCTAGGTCTGGACTGGTTTTCAAGAAGGCTCAAAAATATGGTATCAATATGAGAAATTGCAACGTGATTCGTTCAATTAAGTTTACAGATATAATTATCTACCCTATAGGGTACCAAAGCGAGTCTCACGGAGTGTGATTTCATTACATAGCCTTATTGGTGGCTTTCAGACCTTGGGTATGACTGGATCGTTCGGGTTTAAGGTCTGCAAGCAAGTCTATGTACGTCGTCAGCCAGAAACTGGCTCATCTCAACTAATGTCAATAAACCTCGATCCCCAGTAACTTGTACACAGCTCTGCAAGCGAGTCAAGTTACGGCATTCTCTTGCATTGCTCACATTGAGATGGGAGACAAGGGCTTGGCCATGGCATGTTTAGAGAGACGATGGCCTTGCCTGTAGGTGACTCTATTCACTATCTATTCAACTTGTTCTGAGATGCTCACACCAAATCCGATATCTGGCTCTCCAACGATGGCCCTGTTAATTAATGCATAAAAATTTTTTTATTTTATTTTTTTCTTTTTTGGAAATGTGGGCAAGCACGGCATCTTCTAATTGACTCCGCCACGCGAATCCAAAATGCGCAAATCAAGTAGCAGCAAACGAAATGTTTTCAATCATGATATCTAAGATGGCACGTCTGCTAATTCTATCGGGGAGGCATCGCTCTATTCGTTCTTCACTTAATGCTGAATCTCTTATACTAATGATCATCGCGGGAGTTGCGGGACACGGCCATTTCCCCAGAAAGGAATTAGATAACGAGATTACCTTTGTTGATAACTGATACAAGCTGCTGCATAAATCACATCGTCTAGTTCTGCTTCCGAGCATCGAAAAGGTATCGATCGGCAGTATTGATCAGCGGTAGTGGAGGGATCAGCGGTAGTGATCAGCGATATTGATCAGCAGTATCGATCAACAGTATCGATCAGCGACTAGGTTAACTACAGGGTTGTGGTTCTCGGGTAAAGCCGATCGAGCTCGCGCTCGGTCCAGTAATCCTGGTTGCTAACCCCGCGTATCCGCCTCTCAATGCGTCCACAGGGAAATACGAGATGGGCCCATCACGGCGGCAGCAATTGGCGTATGTAGAGGCAACCTCAAAAGGACATAGTCCCCGGTAATAAGGTATTGTTCCATCACATACTCAGGACCCGTCTCAGCGATTACCAATCGAATAATGACGCCCGAGGACTCTTTTCAAGGTACCAATAGACCGATAACGTGGAATGAGAAGGACCAATCAGTTGAGCATGCTGGTAGTGGGAGTCAGGAGCGCTTTTAGGAAGACGAAACACAAATTCGTTTTCTCGAACTCAAGGCATAGCTTGTCAGCCGCTCTTCTGCACAAGTTTCAGTTAACATACACCCACCTCAAGCTATGATATGTGTCTGTCAAGAGCCCAACTCGTCGAGCACTAATACGCTAGCCTTTGGGCGGCCGTGTAGCGACGGGAATGTGCACTGGCTGCTTTACGATATTTCTCTATCGGAACAGACGCCTAAGTCTGTCAGGTTCTCAGCCCCAGTAGCTTCACCAGTTTTCGACACAATAAACCAGACTATAGAGATGGAGGAAAATATATGGAGCTATACAACGTTAGATTCTCTGTCTTTTAAATCTGGATTACACCAATTTACTCTGACTAAACGACCCTCACGCAAAGTAGAGTCTTATGTGTCATTACGTTCGCTTTTAGAAGACCAAAAGCTATCCTCAAGGGAGAGGATCTTATTAGCAGCACCATTAGCCGAGTTCATTTTGCAATCGGGCACCTTCTGGCTTGAATCTCGTCGCCTGAGGCTCATTGACTGCTTCTTTCTCCCAATTGTTGGCAGCGAGGAGAGCCATGCTGAGGTAGACATAAGCCGACCATTCTTTGCGATCTCTCCCACTGAATCATCTGCATACCTAGATGACAACGGCTGGAAGAACTTTTTCCACACCCACCCTTTCATCTTAGATCTCGGTGTGCTGCTCCTGGAACTCGAGTATAATGTCATAATAGACACCATGAACAGCAGCGACCGGTCAGGAAACATATATGATAACTACGCAACCGCATGGGAAATAATAGAGAGTCCAATCTTCAAACAACAGGTAGCTAAGAGCCACCAATCTGCCATTGCGGCATGCCTCCGGTGCGATTTTCTCCCGGTCGATACTCAGCCTGACGAGGAGGAGTTTGGACACCTGATCCATGACTACATTCTGCATCCCTTAAAGCTTCAGGAGTACCTCGATATCATCGAGAAACCTATTGAAGAGTTAGACGAAAGCGATCTCGGAACTGCCACTATTGAAAAGAGAACTTTTGATCAAGAAGTCGAGCCACGAGGCAGGGAACCTCAAGGTCGATGGAGACAGCTGGGGACTGTGTTAAACGAGAGACTTCAGTTGTTAGACGAACCAGATGACGAGGTTCGAAAGAGGGTCTTTTGGATCAGTCAAGATCTGTCCTAAGACCAAGGGGCAATCTGGCGGTGGCGGTATGTGAAAATTTGGGGCGGAAAGATATGTATGTAGCATGATGCTTATCTTTAGAAACGAGGTGGTTATTCTTTAGCAATTTGTTACTTTAATGGCGGGCTTTTCCCAGCGGTGTGATCAATTGAAAGCAAGGATCAGTAAGGTATGTCAGACGAGGTAGGCAGCATAGACAAGCGGCTACCTGGGAGTCTCAGAAGACCCATGTGACTTGTCACAAGGAATGTGACTGGTGCTAATTGAAGTTACGAAAAATGCAACGGAAAGATAGTGAATCAGTCATAGATATACAGAAAATTGGATATGTACCGAATCCGATGCCCAACTGGCAGGGATATAAAATACCTGCGATGTAAATATTTTAGCGTATGGCATACAGCACATATTTCATCAAATGTATCGACATTCTTCCATTGCCCAAATTTTCCAACGCTTCTAATTCTCTAGTACTTTTACTTAACTTAATTCTTTAGAGATTAAAAACTGGCTAAAGAAATTCAGGACATCCTTTGTGTTATCTAAAGAGCAAATCTTTGCGACGTCTACTTGAGTTAGCGCATTTCAAGTATACTACCCTATCATGCACAATTTGACAACTTACATTGGTCTGGGCGAATGATGATCAAGCATCCCTCAGGATGAATGCCGTAGGATTCGTATGCTTTCCCATGCCCTGAATTGTAACTCTCGTCATCCACAAAGACTTTTTGGAGATCTGGTCATGTCAGTCTGCGAAATATGAGAGCTAGCCTGATTACTCACGTTTGATCTTCCATTTGCCTGTTATCGGGGTGAAGACATAAGGGATCATGCTCTGCTCGACCTTGACACGCTTGGACGCAAGCACAAGCACTCCTTGAATGACGGAATTTGCATCCTGACCATCCGGTGTAAAGGTATCTATGATGTTCTGTAGTTTTGCTGCAGCCTACATGTAAATAGCTTCTGTTAGCGGAGCGGCGCTACAAGAAGTTTGGGGACCCGGCGGACCTTGATAAGCCTGTCGGCTGCTGTCTGCTGCAAAATGTCCCCAGCAAACACAACGACATGCCACCGCGAATCGGCCGGGAGCGCTGCCACCAATTGCATAGGGCGGGCATCGCAGAACCGGACAACCTGGGCACTGGGGAAGCGCATTCCAACGATGACATTCCGAGCTAGGCTCTCATCAGCTGGGCCTGGAGATACAAAGACAGATTCTTCGTATCTCACGCCTTGGCCGGCTGTGTATCGACCTGCCTTGACAAACTGGTCCTTGAAATCCTGGGAAGAAATTCCATTCTCTTGTCGGTAAGAGGAGGAGAAAAGTTTTGTGAAGAATCGGTCAAAATCGATCAGCTGCGCGGCCGTTTTCTGGCGTTCTGAAATATATGTTTCGAGAGTTCGGGGAGAGGATTGGCCCCGGAGAACTGATGCCAGCTTCCAGCCAATGTTGTAGCCATCTTGTAGGCTCACATTCATACCCTGTCCAGCCTTTGGCGAATGTGTATGGCAAGCATCCCCTGTCAAAAAGACACGGCCAGCCTTGGCAAAGTTGTCAGCCAGGCGCTGACCAATCGAGTATGCCGACCACCAGACCGTCTCCATGAACTCCACGGAATAGGGCTGGAAAATTCGACGCGCCCGTTCCTGTAAGTCAGCTAATGTGATGTCACCGACAACCGCATCACCAAGCTCGATGTAGAAGCGGATCATGGAGTCGCCCTCGCGAGGGATGATCATGAGATTGCCGGCGCGTGAGTGGATGATTGCCTTCTTTCGGATGTCGGGGAAGTCTGTTCTGGCGTGGAGGTCCATAACACCCCAGATGGCATTCGTTGAGTCCCCGACCATAGCAATACCCAGAGATTTCCTTACCGCGCTATGAGCTCCATCACAGGCCTGACCTATTGTTAGCAGTGAAGTAAAATGCGAAAAATTGATTGTCTAGCCAACTGACGAGCACATATTTTGATCGAAAGACCTTCTCTTGCCCGTTGGAAATTGCCCTCGTAGTAACGTAGCAAGCAGCGGAGTCCTCGCGGTCGATATCATCAACTTCCACGCTCTGTACGTCGCATCCGTACTCAATCTCCACGCTTCCGGACACGCGCTGTATCTCTTCGATTAGCATGCCATTTATCCTTGCCTGATTCAGGATGACATGAGGCTGGTGGCTCAAGCCAGGCTCCGTGTCGGCAGCGTAGTGAGTACGTTTGATACCCTCGCCCTCTGTCGCCCAAAAAGCAACCTCGAGCACATGATAGGCCTCTTTGAGGAGGTCCTCGGCTATGCCAAAGCTTTCAAATATCTCCACGGTTCGACACTGCACACCGTCTGCTTGGCCATTCTCAAGCGGGCCAGCTCGGCGCTCCACGATCTTGTAGTTGATGCCGCATCGTGCCAGCCAGACAGCCGCGCAAAGCCCCGCAGATCCGCTGCCACAAATGAGTACATCGACTTGTTCAGCCATGACGCCGTCTCGCTGTTTCGACCGCTTCGTAAGGTGCACAAAGATTATTGAAGTATCGTATGACGTCCTTTTCAGACAGATTGTACGGAGTAGAGATGGCTGCTCCTCAACACTAAGGGACATTTGCATTGCACCATACTCGAAGCCGGCACCGGATCTGCATCCGGGGGTGGAGCATCCAGAACCCGGCTTCCGGGACCCCTACCCGCCCATTATGGCCCTCTCCCGACAAAGGTATCATCTATCTACAGAAAATACTGTAAAAGATTTAAAAAGGTTATTATATGGTGGTATGAGCTGTAATAGATGTCCAATGCATATACAGGTACACTAAAGTATCAGAATGGCGAGCTTTTCTCTCTCTGAGCAGGCTGCGGCTGATATACGCAGCCTTCTCGATATCGCCTCCACGGGGCAACCAACCGGCGTGCCCTGTGCCAGTACCGTTGTTGTTGGTACCAGTTCTCAACCAGAACTCTTTGTGCACTCCGCGACGGCTTCATTTGGAGGAAAGGATTGCGAGGACCGTAACGATATTTACTGGTTGGCGTCGTGTACAAAGCTCGTCACCAGTATTGCTTGCATGCAACTCGTCGAGGCCTCAGTTCTCCGTCTCGATGATGCAGACCAGTTGGAAGGTCTATGCCCAGAGCTTGTAAATCTCAAGGTTGTGCAGGAGAATGGCACTCTAGAGCCGGCGCGGTCCCGCATCACGCTGCGGATGTTGTTGACTCATACAGGTATTTTGTCATAAGCTAGTGTATAGAGAGCCGTGACAATTCTGACAATCAACAATAGCTGGATTCGGGTACTCTTTTTTAAATACCAAGCTTCAGGCGTACTCTAAGGCATATCGCGCTGACGGAGTCAATTTTAACGAATTTTCCGGGCACATGGATGACATTCTACAACCTCTTGTCAACCAACCAGGAGAAACATTTGAGTATGGTGTAGGTATGTTCGCCGTATATTCTTTGGTACTCTCATGCTAAGCCGTATGTAAGATCTCCATGGACTGGGCTGGCGTAGCCATTGAGCGTGTTACGGGCATGAAATTAGGTGATTACATGCAGCGCCACATATTTATTCCTCTGGGCATACGCAACTTGACTATGGCCCCCTCATTAGAGATGAGAGAGAGACTCGTTGGCATGTGGCAACGCGACCAAGAGGGCCACCTTTCTCCTCGCACACCTCCTCTCAGCCGCCCGTTGGAGGCAGACGCAGCCCACAGCTTCCATAGCGGCGGCGCAGGACTTTTTGGGAGCACCCGAGAATTTGGAAGTATGTTCTACGCAAATCATTGCTGGCTATAACTGTGTTAAACCTTGTCTTAGAAATCCTTGCCATGTTGCTGCGAGACGGTAGATCTCATTTAGGCAAGGCGATACTTGCACCTGCTACCGTTGAAGCCATGTTTACCAACCAGCTAACATGGCTGCCAAACTTTGCCCGCCGTCACTTACCTGCTGTAAAGCCGGAGCTAGTCTATGTGGCCGAGGCTTTCTATCCACCTTGCCCGCCGCCGACGCCGCAAGGTTGGGGACTGGGCTTCATGATTACTCCCGGTCCGACCGGCCGCTCTGAGAAGACGGGCCAATGGTCCGGTCTTTCCAACGCGTTTTGGTGGTGTGATCGGCAACAGGGCATTGCCGGCATCGTCGCATCACAAATTCTGCCGTTTGCTGACCCCAAGGTTGTCGAGCTTTGGATGGGGATAGAATCCAAAGTATACGAAGGCATTAAGGCAGAATCATCAGACAAATAGACAGCACTTGGTCTTATAAATATGAATGAACTTGAAAATTACTAGAACGACATGAATTGGCCGCATTTTCAACTTAATAGATGATGCTCTAAGTGTTATAACTGCTATCCAGCCCAATACGGTTACCTAATAATAAGGGTCACAAGCTTAGTTGACTATGTAACCCACCATCCACAGACAAATTCAGGCCGGTAATCCCATCCGACATGTTGCTGGCCAGGAACACAGCAGCGCTTGCGATATCTTGTGGTTCTCCAAGTCGCTTGAGAGGATGCCGCTGTGCCATTTCTCGCTCGATTTCGACGTTTTCTGTCATAGCTGAGATCATTGGAGTCCGTGTGACTAAGGAATTGGGTTGAGTTAGCGTTGATACTATAAGCCCTTGTGATGACCATACGTACATCCCGGGAGAATCGAATTGCAGTGTATGCCGTGGGGAGCATAGTCCATAGCTACTGCTCGTGTAAAGGCGATTACGGCCCCCTTGGTGGCCGAATAAGCAGGCGTGCCCGGTTTACCCAACACGCCGAGTATTGATCCGATGTTGATAATAGTGCCAGCCCTCCCATCTCCACGATTTCTCTCTTGGCGCATCATCTGACTACCAGCATATTTGCACCCGAGAAAGACACCGCGCATGTTGACTCCCCAAGTTCGTTCGAACGTTTGTAATGATGTCCCCCAGATGGGTCGCGGCTCAGAAGCCTCTGGGGCAATGCCAGCATTGTTAACCATTCTACATAATATCAGCTTCTAAATATAATGACTTGACTATATGTTGCAGAACTCACATGTCAATCCGGCCGAACTGATTCGCTGAATCCCGGATGAGCTTCAACATGTCACTCTCGTCTGCGACATTTGTCGAGATAAAGATCGCCTTACCCCCTCGATCACATATTATTTCATGCGTGAGTTGGTTCTTGTTTCCGTTGGGGCCAGGTGTTTGGTCGGCACAGACGACAGTAGCGCCCTGCTTGGCAAACTCCAGTGCCATGGCTTGCCCCAAGCCAGACGAGGCTCCTGTAATTACAGACACCTTGCCTGCCAACAATCCGGCACGAGCAATAGCGGAAGCCATGGGTAAAATTACAATAAGCGCAAATACTGTTCAAATTAATTTATAAAAAGGCACCTTATATCGCCCAGACGTCATGTATACATAGACGGAAGTCATGCCGCATGTGGGTCAATCTACGGCATATCCGCATGGCTTCCGGTATAGTTCTGACCCGTTTCGGACAATTATGTTTACAATAAATGGAATTATTCTAAAACGGTTTCAATATGTACTAAGTGTATTGTGATTTTTTAGATCTTATGAAAAAGGTGTGTACAATTTGTTCTTCCTTAAACTTGCTTGTATGTACAACGGAAAATGAGTTAGCGGTAACCAGATCATCATCTTCAGTTCAAATCCTCCCATGACAAGATCGGCTTGACAATCTAAGACTCATTAATAATCCGAATTCTTTTCTAAGTTGTAGCACTTACCAGTCCCGATTCAAGGTCCGTGATTGCCTTGTCAAGTTGCTCCGCTGGATAAACCTTTGCCAAGCAGTCGACGGGAAATTTTCCATCGCGGTAGAGCTCGAGAAGCCTAGGAATTAGCTGTAGGTCGAAAGGTTAGCAAACCTACAAATGTGAGAGTAAAGGGAAGGAAGTCAATACAATATGCGGATCGGCGGCTCCCTCAATGACACCAATTACTCGTTTACACGACAGCAGCAAATCTAGCGCATTGAGTCGCATGGTTGCAGTTGGAGCGGGAACTCCCACTAGAGCCAACGTTCCGCCATGAGCGAGTGCTTTCACTGAAGCCTCGAGGACTCCGACCAAACCAGTTGTGTCTATAATGCTGTTTGGACCACCCGGGATAATGGCGTGCAGCGCGGTCTGCAAATCTGGCTCTGCTGCCGAGTTGACAATATGTGTTGCCCCTAGAGAGGATGACACCTTCAACTTGGCTTCAACAACATCGATAGCAATGACTTGTTGTACGCCGAGAGATTTTGCAGCCAGCATCGCCGCAATGCCAACGGCTCCCATGCCCACAACGGCTACAGAGTCCTGAACCTGTGGTTTTACCACGTTAAATATAGTTCCAGCACCTGCTAGGTAGCCACACCCCAAGGGAGGTAATGTGCGGAGCTCCTCTGGCCTCGCATCAACCTTGATTACGCTCGCCTCTGCGACGACGGCCAGCTTGCTCATAGATGACTGTCCGAAAAACTGTCCGTGAACCTTTGTGCCGTCTAGGAGTGATATTGGTGATTTTGCTCCGGCGTCTCGACGGGCAGGACGGACAAAGTTGGTCTCCGTCATGTGTGGACATGTGCCACACCGACCCTCGAGGCAGAATCTACATTGGCGACAGGAGTGGAATGAAAGCAGAACACTGTCTCCTGGTTTCAAAGATTTATCCTTGATAGCAGATCCTGTACACCTCACAACGCCAGCTCCCTCGTGCCCGAGCACAACTGGGTAGCCTCCTAGGGGCATGCCGCCATGCTGGACAACAACATCCTACACGAGGTTAATAGAACGAGAAGACAATAAAGTAAGCAGGTATACTTACGGTATGGCATATACCAGTGTACCAGATCTCTACTAGCACCTCGTTTGGTTGTACCTCGTCTAAGACAACATCACAGAGAGTGAACGGATCGCCTTCACCCTGTACAACGTAGGCTTTCGTACGGATATTTCTCGGAGCTGCCATTTGAAGATAGAAATTATCGCAACTTCAAGCAAAAGAAAACAGGGATTAGTCAACTAGAAAAATATTGGCTTAGGGAGCAGAAGCATGCTATATACTCAGCGAGTTGTGGTACTAATGTTTACTTGGCGGGCCGGAAACACTCCCGTCGCTCCACCCATGGGGGACTCATTGGACAACATTGAAACGAATGTAGCAAGTATATTTAGACATATGACTATTAAAAATGCTAATCTAGGACTCTTTGGGGAGGGAGGTCTATAGATACAACGAGTACTATGATGTATGTTTAATGTAAGGGTTACACTGAGTCCCATTTTGAGCTAGCTACTGTTCGTAAAATTCCCTTTTAGCCTGCCAGATGTGTATCTGTGATGGTGATCGTTTTTAATTGTGTAAATTCGGCAAATCCTGGCTTCTGTTAGCATGGCTCCAAATACGGTCTGCAACAATCAGATCATATTTACCCCAAGGCACCCCAAATCGGCCCCAACCGCTCTCCTTGACGCCCCCGTGAGGTATGTGCGCCTCGTCATGGATTGTCATAGAGTTGATGTGAACTGAACCGCTCTCAAGACGCCGTCCGATCTCAATAGCTAGTGGGATGTTGGTCGTGTAGATGCTTGCCGATAAGCCGTACGTCGTGTCATTGGCCAGTGCTACGGCTTCGTCGACTGTGCTGAAAGGGATGAGCAGGGCGATTGGGGCAAATGTTTCAGTATGCCAGATCTTCATCTCTCTAGTCACATTGACAAGTATCCGCGGCGTCAAGAAAGAGCCATCCTGATGCGCACCCTCTCCCCCGCCTAGAACTTTTGCTCCCTTTGCCCGGGCATCCTCTAGAAGTGATGTGACCTTCGATGTATGTTCGACTGAAGCCCCAGGGCAAATGTTCTCACTCAACTGCATCGAAGTTGCGGCGAGTTTCTCTGAGAACTTGTCGAGGACGCTTTCACTTACAAGGATCCGCTCCGTCGACATACATACTTGGCCATGCTGCGTACCTATGTTAGTCTTGTCTGGCGAAGGAACGGGATACAAGCCGACGCACGTGTGTGAAAGCCCCAATAGCTGCTGCCTGCGCTGCCTTGTCGAGATCAGCATCCTCTAGCACGAGCTGTGCAGACTTGCCGCCTAGTTCTAGTAAAACTGGTTTGCAGTGCTTTGCAGCGTTGGCTGCGATAATCTTGCCCACGGCCGTGCTGCCTGTGAAATTAATCTTCCGTACACGGCTGTCCGAGACGAGGGCGTTCACAATCGATACAGCGTCTTCCTGGGAATGCTGTATGACGTTGAGGACACCCGCTGGGAAGCCTGCGTCGTGAAAAAGCCGGCCGATGAAGTGATGAGCCATTGGGGTCTTCTCTGATGCCTTGAGAATCGCCGTGTTGCCGCAAGCGATGGGCGTTGCTACTGCCCGCATACCAAGAAATAATGAGGCGTTCCAGGGCGCAATGCCGACTTGAACACCTTGAGGTTCTCGGAAGACCATAGCCAGCATGTCGTCTGATTGCTTACTGGGCTGGACGATAGCATCCGTGGTGTGCATGATCTGACCCGCTAGTTCTTCCAAGAGGTCGATACTGGTCTGAATATTAATCTGATGGACCATGAAATCGTCAATTGGAGTCTCGACCTATAGTAAGCACGTAATAAAAGCAATTAGAGTCCTATATGAACATGTGCAGCCTTTGTAGTGGTGGCTGTACTTGCCCGTAAGATAGCTGCCGCTTCTTCTCGACGCTCTCGTAGCAGATTCGCCGCCCTGGTGAGCAGCTCCCGTCGCTGCCATGGACTACTCCGCTTCCAGGTGTTAAAGGCTTGGTAGCTACTGTCCACTGCATTCTGAACAACCTCTGGTGTAGCGCCGTGTGCCGTTAGGGACTCACCGGTAGCACTGTTGGTTACAGGGAACGTAATGCCCGACAAGACAGCCTCATTGCCGATCCACAGAGGAACGGTTCGGCTCTCGAGCAATGACATAGTTTATTCTACTGTTGGGACTTCCTTGTACTGAAGCGAGCTTTCAGACCATGGAGAAGCTCGCACATACCATGGGCGTAGGGCTCCTTTTCACCTGATTTTCCGGATGATGTTGCCATAGAGCGGATCACTATCCGGCATGTGTGGGCTAGGATCCGGTACGGTTACCACACCGCGCGCGCTGGCTCGCGGCAAGCGGGGAGACATGCTTGTTCAAAAGCAACCGTAGGAATAAGCCGATGCGTACATAGCATACTCTAAGACATTCAAGAAAACGAGACATTATTGTTGGTATATTTAATGTTCGATATGGAGATTATACACTGTTCTCAATGTGCTCCTCGTAATATAATCCTTGTGTAAGCCAGGCAATATCAGGAGTATTATACATCCAAATCTGCTCATCAAAGCGCGCATCTTCCTGCATAATGTTCGGCCGAGAGAGTATATCTTTGTTCCAAATGGAAGGGTCTGGTCGCACATGGCTATTTTCACCTCCCAGCATGACTGCGGTGCCGGGGGTTTCTAGGACACCCAAATCGTTCATCATTCCTGCTTCATATTCGTTACACTGACGACCTTGATATTTCCATTTAGAGGGAAACGACAAACCGTTCTGACTCCGGTAGTGGAAGACTTCTTGCTGCACCGAGATGAGAAATTTGCGGCAGCGTCCCGCCGCGCGGCTTCGACTCTGGTACCGTTTGAGAGCTGCGAAACATCGACTTAGTCCTTCGAGAAGTGAAGCTTCGTCCATGCAGTGGATATGATTCGGAGAGCATAACAGACTGATGAGAAAAACCATGGCGCAGCTATGTATATCTATGAAGGGACATCAGCACGATTTTCGACCCGCAGAGTGCCAGAAGTGACTTACAGAAGACCGTGTACCACGGTGGAGAAAGGAGGTCCGTCTTGAAATACATGTTATCCTCAATGAGCTGTAATAACTCCTGTGCTCCAGACACGCATAGGTTGGCTGCCTTGAGCACCATCTCATCTTGCATTGAACCCGTGCCTAATTCACTTGATTGCGATGCTGGGTCACAAAGGCCCGATAAAACCGGTCTGAGCATCATTAAGCGAACGTGCAAATATCTTTCCACATTCGTTAGTACTGACTTATCGCGTCATACGTTTGAGGGACAGGCTAACATACCTAACCTCCAGGACTATCGCCTGCCTACGGTACACTACCTTTCTATCTGATAGGTTGAGCGTGGGGGGCTCTCCGCTGCTCTTATACTGACCGGCTTGAAGATGTGGCGGTAGTCTTTTATGCCATGTTGTAAGTAGACTATCAACGGCGAAGAGCTTGTGGAAGTCTACACTTTTTGCTCCGGTGCTGAGCGAGGGGGCCGGGCTTGGGCTAGGATCCGGGTGGTACAGCGTGGTTAGAACCTCGCCGAGGATATCTTGCAGTTGAACCGTCTGTATATAACATTCTGTTAGGCTCGGTATCTCATCTGGTTGTGATCCTGGAGCGTCCGGAAGTCGCGTTAAATATTCATCATCCACTGCTAGTGGAAGGACGAGCTGGCTCTGCGACATGGCTGCGTGCACAATCAAGGGCCGCCCGTACGTCAAGCAGAGGACTCTAACACATAGTGAGTCACCAACCGAGTGCGGAGAGAACATTGAAGGTAGCAAATAGACACTTACCGATCCAACAACACACAGCCCGCCCATGCCCGTCTTCGCATCTCCGTCTCCGCTTGGTCAAGGGCCTGTGATGGGCAGCAACCCTGGTTGCAATTTTTGGGATCGTGGTGCAGCCCAATATTCTGGGCGACGCGCACCGCAAGCCCGACGATGTTCCAACAAGTGCTCGACATCTCTGTGCTCTGTAGGTACTGGCTCATGAGCAACAGCGTTTGCACGAGAGCCAAGCTGCCTGCAGCGAGCATGTCCAGATCCATGAGCTTCTTAGCGCGCTCAAAGAATCCGCGGCTCAACTGATCGCGGTCCTTGTGGCCCATCCTGGGGCTGAAGAGGGCACCTAAAGCAAACACGCTGTTGAGCATGCAGTAGAATAGACGGTCGCCCATGGAGGTATAAAGGCCCCCCGGCGTGAAAGCTTGGGCTTCTGTGCAAAGACAGCGTGGCCCCGTCTGAGGGTACCAGATCATACGGTAGCGTTCTTCGAATGACGGCCTATGGATAGATGGATAGAGTGAGTGTGTCCAACGCCAGTAGTTTTCTACAAGATCGTCGGCTTCGTCGCGTGGAGGAACTGTCATTCCAAATACCGCACTGTCTGTCTTGAGTGAGTGGGAACGCCCCGATGAAGCACAAGACGGGCTCAAGACAGAGACCAGTTCATGTTGGCATTGGGAGCATGGCCTATTATTCAACACAGACCAGTGTTTACGGCACTGCTGGCCCATGGCATTCCTCGCCCTGTCTACCAGACTCGCAGTACTGGAGGGACCAAAATACTCAGAAGGTCGTCGGTTTCGCCTACCACCGATGCTATTCAAGGGAGCTATGACGCCCATTGCGTTAACATCAGTGTCGTCGCTATCCGAGCCGGCGTCAAGATCTGGATCTGGGTCCTGGTAGGTTGGAGAGGGCTTACTGCGCAATGAATGCGGCAAGTCCTTGGGCGAATCAGGAAGGTTATTATTTACGGCAGGTCTATATTCGACCTGCACGTCGGTGTAGTAAGGTGGCAGACTCTTTGTAGTCTGATCAGCTGGTGGGCTCGTTAGCTGCGCCATTGGTTGAGGCATCTCCATCTCCGGACTGGCATTGGCGGGTTCCGGCGGCGACAATCCTGGAAACAGAACGTTATCAGCAGATTGACCTGATAGATGATTCTGCGCCGACTCAAGCTCCCGGATTCGAGCCCTGAGGCCCTCAACATAACTGTGAAACTGTCAGGAAGGGTTCGGAGATCAGATTGAAGGTTTGAAGACATTACCTATTGGTCCACATCTTGCTGACCCTCTCCTCGTTCCAGACGCATGTCGTGATGCTTCGTCGACGGCATGCGCCGCATACAGGCTTCACGCCGTCACACTTGCGCTTCCTATCGCGGCATTCATCACAGGCCAATGGAGTGCGGCGCCGTTTACGAGTGCCCCCAGGCTCGGGAGACCCGGCCGTAGACCTCGGCGACATTTGTGACACCATTGGCATACTCCTATGGCATCTGTTGAACGGAGTGGAAGCCTCTGGGCAAATAAGTTTGCCGCGCAAATAATTCAGACACAATGATCTGATTGCGTGTGGTCTCTAGCACCCTGCTTAAATGATTTGAGGTATGACAGATGGTTGAAAGGAGACGCCGGAACCAACGGTGGCGCCAGACTGCACTCCGCTTTCTCCGCATATTCACCAAGGCTAAACATGTGCAGCTGAAAATACCCCATGGGGCAGCCACTGTTACACTATTCTATTCATGCTAGGGAATCCTAAAGGCCCTAAGTTAAGGGGGAGCCATTATATGCCCGCTTACAATTCACTTTCCAAACGCGCAAGTACTACAGGATTTATCTCGAACCGAGTTTGCAATAGTCCCCATCATGGCCTCCAGTGGGGAACCATCAAATGACAAACTTTTAGAGCTCGTTTTTTCCATCAGAATCTCTCAGCAAGCTGACATTGACATGATGGCAGGGTCTGCTGAAGCATCTAAACAAGAGCCTGGCAAGAGGTTTGCAGAAAGGAAAAGAGAAGAAAACAGGCCCGCAAAATAAGTATCTACTCGTACGTGCAACATGAAGAGAATACGACCACAGTTCTAGATGAGTCTAATGTGATGAGTATGCTGATCATGTCTCGATTTCCCCCTTTGTTGTAAACACCTTGCACTGCAACATGGGCAGGACGCTTAGGGACTTTCGGACTCTGCGTGTTCAAGATGTTGGGCAAACACAAACAAGATGCGGGGCACATGCAATCATGGCCACATCCGGTCAACCGAGCATTAGTCGTCTTTCATGGTAACGATGATCAATTCGAGGCTCTCAAATATGTTTCGTTAAAAGGAGGGTATTCTAATGCAGACCAACCCGTCTTGTAATTATTGGAACTAGCTCGACGCTAGCGGAAGCGCATCCGGCCTCACCTCCGGAAGCACATCCGGCGCTCGATGTTGACTCTTGGGAATGCGTTCAATATTGACCTACTATCACATTAATCCATTCTAACAGCTCAGAGGCTTTCACTCAATAAGCCGTTGAACAAAACCTCTGTGTTTCTTATTTAGTGTAATCAAGAGGTCTGGTACATAAATGCATCTCCCAGGTTTACAGGGAGCGCCAGAATAGGCAGTCAATCTAAAAGACCGACCTATCAGATATTGTGCTCCTGAGTATAATATCATGGCACTCTCTGTAGCAGGCAGATATGCTATCATCACTGGCGGTGGTTCAGGTACAACTACCCGTCGTTGTGTCAGACAGCCCCAGACTAACTACCATTACTAGGCATCAATCTCGCATTTGCGAAGAAGCTTCTCTCCCGCGGGTGCTCTGTTCTAGTTGGTGATATAAGCCTACGACCAGAGGCCCAAGAGCTTCTAAAGCAGTATCCGCACGATCCTTTAACACCTCCATCAGCTAACAGACCTGTCGCGCTATTCAAGAAGACGGATGTCACATCATGGCCGCAGCTGTCGGCGTTGACTCGAGCGGCTGAGACTGCCTTTCCACAAATTGACATCGTTGTTCCTGGTGCTGGCATTTTTGAGCCTAGGTGGAGTTCTTTCTGGAATCCTCCAAAGTCACCGACAAATCCAAATAGTCCTTCACGAGATGAAGCAGAGGGTGACCCAGGCCACTATGCCGTGCTAGATGTTAACCTGACGCACCCAATCCGGCTCAGCCAGCTCGCTATTTCCCACTGGACCTCACGTCGTATGCCGGGCTCGCTACTTATCGTTGGTAGCATGGCTGGATACGTGCATGGTATCGGATCACCATTATACTTTGCTAGCAAACACGGCGTACACGGCTTTGTGCGCAGCCTCGGTCGTTTGCGAGACACGGTCGGAATTCGCACGGCTGCTATTGCGCCTGGTGCTGTTAATGTATATTCATTCCCGTTAAAGACACAAGAGCTCTGCTAACAGAATTTCTTTTGTCTAGACACCACTATGGAGCGATGATCCTGATAAAAGCAGCATGATTAGTGCAGATGAAATTACAGCCAGCGCGGAGGATATTGCTGACGCTATGTTAGAGTTACTAGAGAATCCACAGTACGGTGATGGGACGATATTTGAGGCAACAGCCAGAGGCACACGCGTAGTCCCCGCGTTTAACGCCCCTCCACCAGATATTGAAGATGGAGGGATATCAGAGTATGAGGCTGGAGTGGCGAGACAATGGGAGAAGAAAATCACTGAGGAGGGCCTAAAGGTGTAGGCAAATTAAACTCAAGATGTCTACGGAGTAACTCTATATGAAGTTCGCTTTTTTTCTTTCCAACATTTTGTAAAGATCCATATTTAAAACTTAGTTTGTATTGCATGTCTCCACGTTAGTTCCATGTTTTTACCTCCAAAAGCTTCTCCGCTATCAACAAAGATAGTGATGTATAACTGATGGATAAGAGTATATAAGGGATAGCAACTGTCGCCATGGAGGGTTGGCTTAATCTTTGCTTATTTTAAGCTAGACAATCGCTGACAAAGGACTACGGATCCCCGGAGCGGGCTCTTCGAAGGGAGAAAGGCCACGGAAGCAACTCCGCAAGCTTCCATGGAGAATGACTCCAAGAATTTCACTAGGCGGTGGCTAGCGCGACTGAGCGAAAAAAAAAAACCCCCCTTTCTATACCAACCGAACGCCCGTCCGTCCGTCCGTCCGAAGACCTCTCAAGAAAGCCTGTGACCACTGATTGGTAACGGACTAGAGACAACGTACCAACTTCTTGTCATGGTCCCAGCACATTCATTCCATTCATTACAGATGAAAAGGAAAGTATAGATATTGGTTCAATTACATCAACAACTATTCTGTTTTCGGTGAGAGCTAGGGGTTCATGCTTACCTCCCCGATTCTTGGTACGAGGCGGGTGTGATCCGCTAGCGGTGAAGCATAGGATCTCGATTAGGATCTAGGCATCTCATCCGGGGCCCCAGATCGAGGAAGCTGGGGTTGCAGGGAGATCCAGAATGCGGCCATCTAGACATACATAAAACACGACATGTTGTCTTCCCTACTGTGACAAAGTAACCAACAAGCTTCGGGAACTACACTCAAACTCATCTTATTCATTGCACCTCTGCAGAGATGGAGCCCAAGGAGCTTATACACACACACCTCGCCGATGGGCTCCTGTTTGGCGAGTCCCCTCGCTATTACAACGGCCTCCTCTATATCAGTGATATGACTGGACGCATCATATACACCATAGACCCTTCTTCGGGCGAAAAGAAAGTGCTCCGTGAAGTTGAGAACCAGCCGAACGGCATGTGCTTCTCCTTCGACGGTTCGCTCATCTATTCGTCCATGTTTGATGCTAAGCTATACCGTCGAGATGCCTCCGGTAAAGATACACTGTACGCCGACATGTCTGGCGTTATGACTGGCTACTGCGGCGACATGGCCATCGACAGCACTGGCCGTGTCTATCTTGATGACACAGGAGCACGGGTCTTACACGGCGAACAGCCGCGGCCGGGTCGCCTTCTCGTCATCGAGACAGACGGCTCTGTCAAAGTCGCTGAGGAAAACATCATATTTCCCAACGCCTTGTTCATCAGCCCCGATGGCAAGGCGCTATATTGCGCTGAGACCTTTGGTTATGGTCTGCTCAAGTGGGACATCGGTGCCGGTGGCGACATCTCCAACCGCCAAAAGGTGTGGTCTCCCGCCACAATCTCACCAACCGGCGAGGTCGGCAATACGGCCCACGGCCTTATCGGTATCGACGGTGGATGTATGGATGGCGAGGGAGGCATGTGGCTGAGCTGCCTGGGCTTAGAGAAGTTCATCCGCCTCGATCAGCAAGGAAACATCACGCACGAAATCCATGTAAAGGGTCATGCGACGGCATGTACTCTTGGCGGAGACGATGGGAAAACACTCTTTCTGGTCACAAATTGGTTCCCAGATGATGAAGAGACCATTTTCTCAGCCATGGTAGCCAAGCGGACCAAATGTACAGTGAGTTATGCGAGAGTGGATGTTGCAAAAGGCACGGCGCGGCCGTAGAGGCTTTATAGAGATCCCCAGCAATTACGGCCTAAAGGATCATTCTGAGAGTTGCTCTATTACTTCTATATCAAATAGATACGGCTGTAATTAGTGAGGATTTCCTTTAGTCGATGATCGTTACTATAAGTGTGAATATAATTCTTTCATTGTCTTCCATTTACGATAACGGATACTGAAATAACAAACGAGTAAGCAGCCATATAGTTACTTTTGTTTCTTTGGGAATAGCATATTATCAAAATCAGCGAATTGCATATATGGATAATAACCTCGTTCAGCAAAAACGAGAGCAATTTGATATCCAGGACACGTATTTAACAGCAACGTCAGACAACTTAGGATACAAGTACATATCGATCTTCATCTAAATATAAGCTAGAATACCCAATGAGACTGATGTAATTATTGCTCGCATTTATTGGAAAAGTTCTATACTGTGCCCCTTTCGTGCTTTGAGAGATTCACTCTACCCAAGTACACTGTCTTCTTTAGGATCTATAATGAGTTCCTTTATTTTGAACAGCACCGATTCCCGAAGCATGTATCATATGCCTCATACTACCTACGGCTTCACTGCTCTGAACACTAAATCCTTAGTGATACTGCCATACCGGGCCTTCCACAGGTCCACAAAGTAGTTGGTGCGTCCTCTCCAAGGTCCAATATTGCCACAGCGGGGGATGGAGCCTTGTGCTTTTTTCACATATGTAGCATTAAGATCCCAAATCGGCCGAGGCTCCATGGGAACTCCCTTGGGCAAACGCGGAACAACGCTGGAATAACGCTTCCTCCGCATATGCTGTAGCAGGCGGCAAACGAGCTGGGAGCTTGTTTCAACTCCCAAGGTCCAAGAGGCATTGACATAGCCCATCATGAAAGCCAAATTCGGTACATCTTGTAACATCGTTGAGTTCCAAGCATAGCGATCAGCGAGGTTGATCTCTTCGTCATCCATAGTGACGCGGATATGACCACCAATGCAAAACTTTAGGCCCGTGGCGGTGACAATTATATCCGCTTCCAGAGTTTTTCCATTATCGAGGATTATAGAGTCTGAGGTCACCGTCTTGATGTGAGCAGTCTCTACGTGCGCCCTGCCCTCTCGGAGACTCTCAAAGAAGTCGCCGTTAGGAGAGAAGCAAACACGCTGGTCCCAAGGCTTGTAGAGTGGCCGGAAATGGTCCATGGAAACTCCCTTGGGAAGTTGTTTCGCGACAGCGCTTTCCAAGGAAGCCCGAGAACGCTCGGGAAAGAGCCGGCAGAAGTTGTACAGGATAACAATCATCCACATAAACATCCAGCGATCCAGTTGGAATGCCCACGTCCGAGGAAGAAGTTTGTGTATCCACGAGCCGCCTGTTGTGTTGTCGATAGACATCATATAAGTTGGGCTGCGCTGCAGCATCGTTACATGGCTTGCCTTCTTAGCTAGATTGGGCAGCAGTGTGATGGCAGTGGCACCGCTGCCGATAATGACCACCCGCTTCCCAGCGTAGTCGAGATCTTTAGGCCAGAATTGCGGGTGTACGAGATCGCCACGGAAGTTAGATAACCCCAGGATCTCGGCTCGTAGAGGTTCTTTGTAGTCGTAATAGCCTGTTCCCAGAATCAAAAACTTCGTATGCATCTCAACGCTGCGGCCCTTGGTTTCAACCTCCAAAGTCCAGAGCTCCGATGCCGATGACCAATTGGCCGCGATTATGCGGTGCTGAAACCGAATGTGGCTGTATATTCCATCCATTTCTGCCGTAGTGCGTAAATAGCGGGCGATAGCATCACCATCTGCGATGGCTCGATTTTCCTGCCATGGTTGCCAGCCGAATCCAAATGTATGCAAATCCGTGTCAGATCGGATGCCAGGATAGCGGAACAGGTCCCACGTGCCACCGATGTTCTCACGGCCCTCAAGAAGTAAATACTCTGAATCAGGCAGTGTTCTCTGAATATGATGTGCCGCGCTGATGCCAGAAATGCCAGCACCTACGATGATGACATCGTGGACGTGGTTAGGAGTGCTTTCGTTCATGATGTTTGATGTCGTGATTCTAGGATTCTAGAAAGATCGCTGCTAATTGTTCATCAAAATCACTGCCATGAAAACTCACTTACATGTATGTCGCTGGGCGGGAGA
The DNA here is from genome assembly GCF_003025095.1 of Trichoderma harzianum CBS 226.95. Lineage (NCBI taxonomy): Eukaryota > Fungi > Ascomycota > Sordariomycetes > Hypocreales > Hypocreaceae > Trichoderma > Trichoderma harzianum. Next base: position 93,202 of record NW_020209280.1, read on the forward strand.
CATCCGGAGTCCTCTCATCCATTATCATGAATCCCTGAGCCGAAGTGGGGTCCGGATCTGAATCCGGGGGTGCGCCTTGAGTCTTGGGTTCAACTCGGATAGAGACCCGGGCACGATTTCATGGCATACACTGCGGGGAGCTGTACGGTTACCCAAACTACGATCTAAACTATACCCCTCAGGCGATGGGAGCCAACTGCGCTGTTCGTTGAGTTCAAAGGGCGATTTCGTATGTTGTGATTGGAGGGCCCCGATTTCTACGCAACGCAAGTTCTCCATCCTACGTCGTTACATGTCTTGCCCGGATTCTACCTCCACATTGCGGGGAAGATCTCCATGGGGAGAGATTCTGAGGCGGATGCCAGCAAGCTGAGGCTTGTATGGCTATAAAGCAAACGCCCTTTGGCAATGATATTTTGCAAAACCAGAGTGATCCAGCAAGAAACTTAACCCACTACCAATTATTATTTGCGCTTTAGCTTTTTTATATCAAAATGGAGCCCAATCGAATTGACGTTCATCACCACTTTGTTCCAGATTTCTACCGCAAAGGTACTTTTTCGTACCCTAGCATTTATATGTCATACCCACTAACCTCGCGTACTTTACAGCCCTAGAGGTTTCTGGTGGTGACCCATCTGGGTGGTTTATCCCCGAATGGACACCCGAGCTGGACCAAAAAGTCAATCAAAAATTCGGTATCACGACTTCCATCCTTTCCCTCACGGCCCCTGGAGCCTGCATCCTGAAGGATCCCCAGGCCTCTGCCAACCTAGCTCGGCAGGCCAATGAGTTCTGTGCCAAGTTGCGAGATGAACAGCCTAATAAATATGGCTTCTTTGCCGCACTGCCAAATCTCCAAGACGAGGAGCTCACACTCAATGAGATCGCTTATGCCTACGACGTCCTCAAGGCGGATGGTGTGATCCTTTTCACACGCTATGGAAAGGGCAACCACTATCTCGGCCATCCGGACTTCAAGGGAATTTGGGCGGAGCTAAATCGCCGCTCTGCCGTGATTCTTGTTCACCCTACCCACCCGGTTGATACCGCCCAGGTCAGCAGTATGCCACAGCCAGTCATTAGGTATCCCTACGAGACGACCCAGACCGCGATCGACATGCTGCACAACAAGACGGTCCGTAATAACCCAAACTGCAAGATCATCCTATCGCACGCTGGTGGTACACTGCCTTACCTCATCGGCCGCCCGACTAGTGTCTTAAACAAGACAAAGGAAGACGCCGACGCATTCTGGGATGATGCTCGCAACTTCTACTATGACACGGCCGTCGCTGGGACAGAAAACGTACTGTGTATCCTGGAGAAGTTTGCCAAGCCTGGCCACATACTATACGGCAGCGATACTCCGTACGCAAATAATGACATTATCGACTTCCACACATCTCGGCAGGACGCGTACCGATTCCAAGAGCCAGCCCTGGCCGCCCAGGTGAATCGCGAAAATGCTCTAGCATTGTTCCCAAGACTGAAGAATCAAGTATTGAATTAAATGGGACTTAAAGCTTGCCTTTATTCCGAACTTTGTCTACATCAGAGGGGATTTTATCTACCTACAATACTTGTCTGAGGGTGTACACAAGGTTAGATACCAAGGTGAATCTCATCAGTCATAACTGTGTAGTAGACAATGGAATTATATACTCCTAATCAGGGAGCGTGTCATAGTAATAGCCGCAGTGCATTTGGTAAGACAATGTGTCGACTGTAATTGGTGCGGTAGCAATATTACTGTGGCGCCATAAAAGCAGAAGTTTTTGACAATACTGATCAACAATCCCGAAGATGCCATCACTAATTGTGGTAAGGCTCCAAAAGTGGTTATAAGAGCGAGCGGGCCAATAAGAATTTGCCCACTTCAGCTGATGCCAGCTAGATACTAGCGCCACAAGTTCTCTTGCTTACCCAACTTAGTCATGAACCAGAGTAAGAACCAGAGTAAGACTGTGGTAGCCGCGGAGTACGTCATAGCTAGATCTCAGTTTGCCCTCACCCAGAATAAACTTGGAGCAATCAAGCTACACTCTGCCTAAGTAGGTGCATTCACCTTCTCCATCCAGCTTGCGGCCTTGAGAGTGTCGTAGGCTCTGTGCAGATACTAAAGCGACCAAATCATCAACTATCGTGCTACAGAAGTCGCGTTAGCCGTAAACAGGGGGCGAACCTATAGGCTGTTACCTGTCATTCAAAGATTGACAGGTCCCATGATAGATTGCAGATAAAATGGTGCGATTAGAGGATCTACCGGGAAAAACGGCAACGAGAAGAGCTGTTAGAACCAAAGTAAGAACCGGATGTATTACGTGGTAAGTTTGTTGGCCATTCCCTGTTGCCGTGTTGGTTGCTAATTCAGTTGATAGTCGGTAAGTTTCGATCAAGAAAGTACTGTAGTTCTCGCCATACTAACAAGATGACAGAATCCGACGCGTTAAATGCGATGAAGGAAAGCAAAGTTGCAACAGGTGTCTGTCTACGGGTAGGGTTTGCGATGGATATGATTTAACCGTTCGAGTCGTCAATCCATTGGGCAGGGCTCGGCAAAAAGGTGTAGCAAGAGCTTCTGGTGATTTGACTATGCCGCCAACACTACTGAACAGCATATTGGGAACTGAAACGGAGAAAAACTTCTTTTACACCTGCAGACGTGCAACTGAATCAGGTGTAGCTTTACATATATGCTGCGTTACATCATTCTGGACCCGACTCGCACCGCAGCTTAGCCATGAATACGACGCAGTACGCCACGCAGTTATAGCAGTTGGCGCCGCTTACCACTTGCACAAGGTGGCCGATATAACCTCAATACCACGAGGCACGAAAGAGAAAATTGAAATATTTATACTTCAACAATACAACAAGTCTATCTCTATCTTACGACAGGATATTTTACAGAAGCGCTACATTTGCGATACCGGAGTCGTTCTAATATGTTGCCTCGCATATATTTATCTGGAGAGTCTTCGCTTGAACCATGCAGCGGCCATAAAGCATCTCAAAAATGGAATACACATCATCGAATCGTCGGTTGACCTCAAAAGTCTACGTAACCACACTTCAGCTAGCCATCGCCATAAGGGAAAGAGCGCGATTCTGTCTACCCAAGATTTATGGGGCATCGTCTTACAATTTCGGAACTGTGAGCTATGCATGCACTGCTTCTCATCGGAGGTCCCCATGACTTTGGGGAGCAAGCTATATGAGAAGCACTCAGTCAATACAGCCGCCGCTCAACCCAAGTCTATCAGAAGCATTGCGGAGGGCCATGAAGCAAGGATTCAATTGGCCAGTGAGGTCATGTCTTGCGACTGGCAGTGGCAAGCATTCAAGCACCAACCCACATTTTGGGTAGAAAGCCATGTTCACCAGGAACTATCTTCCCTTCGGCAACGAGGTCGTTTTATTGACTTAAGCCTGCAAGCATATATGTCCAGTCCAGCTGCTCCTAGCAAAGGAACTTGGGAGTACTATAGTCTTTGCATGGATATGCTTCACACTGTGTCCATCTTGGCTGTAATTGAGCTCATGCCAGTACCCCCCGAAGAGCATGCTATTCTGGTGCATTCGGCGAGTTTTCAGAACGAGATTCTTGGTAAGATGATTGCATACGGTGAGGAGATGCACGCTGTGCACACCTCTTTAGGCTGGCCGCCGCCGGATGTCAGCCTTGAAACTTCGATAGTTGGTCCAATGTATTGGGTATATGTGTATAGCGCCCATCCTCAGGACAAGAAAAGGGCGATAAAAATTTTGCAAGAAACAAAGCAAAGAGAAGGGCCATGGGATGCCAAACAGATTTTGACGATGCTAAAATGGGATGCGGAACGGCAGTGCAGCTGCGAGACGTTACGCAAGTGGGGAGGCGACGCCAATTGCTATGAGCATTTTAAATAAGGAGTCAATATAGGAGCCAAATTGAATTGTAACCGGGTATTTACTGAAAAAAAAAAAATTGTCTGCAAACCAGGACCATCACTGAGAGATTCAGGTTGCAAACCCCCCCTCAACAACGATCACATCAATCCTATTGAAGTTTGTATTCAACAAGGCTGCTTTCATTTAGTTTGTTATGTAAAACTAACTGAACGCCAATACTGAGATACCAAGGTACCATATCTTCAACTCTTGACGTAGGAATGTCTGTTCAAGGTCAAAATTGGTTCCAAGATTGACTAGCAACCCATACCCAGGTTCACCAGATCCAAATTTAAACGTTTGGCTTCTTTCACTATACACTTTTCAGTTCCTCGATGGGCACTTCCTCCGCTAACTTGATGCCATTCACTGTCGGCAAATCCGCGTCCACTAACACAAAAAATCCCCGTGCAACATCGGTGGTGCTGTTGTTCTTCCAAGAATGAATTGTCCCTCGTTGAATAAGGATATCTCCTCGTTTCAATACCGTACTCTCTCCACTATCAAGATTTAATTGTAATTCCCCTTCGATAATAACTCCAAAATCGATAGTCTTCGTTCTGTGTATCGGTCCTTCCGACTCTCCAGGTAAAAAATCGACAACTCGGAGCAGAGTCCCGCCAGGAATACTGAGACCCACATTATGTGGGAGTCGATCTTGGTACGCTTTCAGGTCTTGGTCGTCTTGCAAGATGCCTGGAGCTTGGTTCAAGGTGTAACATAAATAAAAGTTCATGCCAGGAATGTCAACCCGCGGAGGGTTCTCGGACAGATCTTCGCTAATAACGGCTTTCCCATCGGCGTTATGAGTAGTTATCACACGTCGTGGAGGCGGTAAGTAGACCGGAGCCGGTGAGTCAGTTGAACTATTTGTTGAACTCATGATGGAATAATGAATATTTCTCTTGGAGCAAATGTTGTGTTGTAAAGTTTGCGGTGTCTACCAAAGAGCAGGCGGCGCACCACGGCTACTTATACACATTCTTCTTTTACGAATTACCAAGTCAATCATGTTTACGGCTCAGTAGAAAACGCCTTGGGCCAGGGATATATTAAGCGATTCAACTTAGGGACCCGACTTTAATATGCGTCATCGTTGTTTTTGTCAACATCAAATGTAGGTTCAAGAAGATTACCAAACATCAGCTCACGGACTTCTTTTTATTGGTTGGCTCGCTGCGCAACCCTTACTTGGGATTAGCACAACCCTGTCAGCGAATGCTTAGCTTGTGTCAAAATCGTGGCGCTTAGTCGAAAGATGAGCGTCATGGCCAATGGATTACCCTATACGCGGCGCAATGTCGACTATTTCTCTTTCAGATTGGTTCACAAATGAGACGTTTGGATAAGGAAAATTGCGAATAAAAATAACGTCAAACAGGACCTGAGCTACGTAATGGCCGAGAAAATATATGCAGTGAAGTGAGGGTGAATATATTAGTCTGCACTTGTTCAACGGCTTGGACTCGCACAACTAGCGATCACATATTAGGAAGCCATCAAACTAAAGTAAGAATCTGCAGCTGTTCAACTCTCAAGGTACAAATAGAGGAGATTACGATCAAGTTGCCATATATGAGTGATGGGGCCTGGTGTTGCGTTAGCAACAAACTGGCCACCACTAGATTTATCGCTTGTGCCATCAAGGTTTTGTATTTCACTTACCGAGCTAGCTCATACGGTATCTGTCCTAAATGATCGGGTACCCCTTGCTTAACGGTGCTGCCTCATAAGCCTAATATGTGCTTCAGTGATTAAGCCTTCAAAATGAATAAAGTAGTAGGCGAACAATGAGAAGGCAATTCTCCAGCTGGTAAAAAGCTCCTAATGAGAAATTATTTTGTAGTATTGAAACAGGGGCAGCTAGGTTTTACAAGCTTGTGGTTTAGCTTATTGTGACGCTTGCCTAAATAAGTAGGTAGTTAAGAGCAAATCTTGCTGATCCACTTTTGGCATGCCTTGGTGTATAAAATAAATGTGCTTCATAAGGTAGGCTATGAACTTTGCAAGAAGAGGGAACGTTTCCTCCTGCTGCTTAATCGCAATGGTCTAAATGCCAGTGATGCAGAGATTGATGCTTTGTTGTCATTACGGAATTAGTTTCGATTCCGATAGATCACGCTATATTTCCTCAGAGTCGTAGCACTCTACTTATTGACAGGCAAATTAGTCACACCTGTTCGCAGTTGTGATAAATTGGCCCCAGGTGGCTCCGTAAGCTAATAGGGGGCACTACACAAGATCATCACTCCCCGTTGACTTATCTGGTTACAGTATCTTCAATCATGCAGCAAAGTTGGAAATGCGGAAATAAAAGAATTGTATTGGGATGATATGATCTCAGTACTCAAATAACATTTGTAGTCTTAGAGAATATAAAATAGCCATAAACTGATCATAAGACCTTTAGAACAGCCATGATCATATAGCAGTCTGTAGTCTTAGAATGGATGGTAGCCGCAGACTGAGCTAGCCAAAGCCTGGGGGTTTGAAGCAGCCTTTCCCCAGTTCCAGTTGCGGGGGATGTTTGTACCCGGCTGAAGATTATTGGCAGCAGGCCAGTAGAAATCGTTGTTGCGGAACATCTCGGATACAGTCGTAGCGCAGTTGTTCTTGCCCAGTCCCGTATACTGGTGAGCAAACATTGTATGATGAAACTTAGCCGAGTAAATCATAGCGTGGTTGCCGTTTCTCTTGCCTCCGTCCGTGAATGATTGCCTATTACAATAATTTGAGTCAGCATTAAGTCAATCTTGAGATTGGATGTAAACTTACCCGTCATCCCAGGTCTCCAAGTCACCCCAAGAGATATAAGCCTGATTGGGATCCTCTTCCAAAATAATACCGTTACGGAACCATAAGCCATTGCTGGCTCTAGACAGGACTACGCAGGCATACTCCCAGTCTGATTCGTGTCCTGAATCGTGGCGGAAGTAAATATCGTAGCACACACGTCTTGTGCCGTCATTACAGTCGGTGGTAGTCCAGTAGGTCGGGAACGAAGTGCCCTGGGTACCTGCACCCCTCCATTGGCCAGGAGATTGGCAGCCGGAATCTAGATGGCTGCCGGCAGGAACACCACAACCGCTGGCGCCATTTCCATTTGTCTGCTGACCGTTAATTTCAGCAGCTTGAGGATAGCAAGCGCCGTCTGAAAAGAACCAGATACTAGGATATAGTTAGCAGGCTTGTTCTATTGATATAGTTAATTATTTCCAAAGCATACGGAGCAAGGTCCTTGATGACAAAGTCATGATCTGCATGAGTTCTATTAGCTGGATTCCCCTTCGTAGTGTATTTCTTCAAATGAACTTACTGTGTGCCCAGTCATTATCGCTGTACTCATGGGCTGCGAAACCCAGCTTTGCAAAGGCGAGAAGAGAAACCGAAAGGAATTTGGCAGCCATTTGAATCAAGTCAATACACACTGGGATGTTTATAGGGGCGAGCTGATTTGGAGTGATAGACCGATGATCTGTAGAGTAGGTTTCTGCAAAAGAACTGAGGACTCTGAGACATATTTATATCCTTCGCAAAGCTGTAGTATTTGAAGCCAGGCAGGGTTCGCAAGATACTGCTGGGTCTCTGTACTAGTTCAACATAGCCTCGGTCAATTGGCTACAGAGCGTATATCTACATGGCCTTGTCTATCCAGCAACTAATGGACTAATCGGTATTTGCAACTTTTAGACGGACTTTGCCGAAACAAAAACAGAAGTACCTTCACCGTAGGTGGGTCTGTTCCAGAACCAAGATCTTGGGCGGACCAAGATGTGAATAGTTAGGTTTTTATGCCAAAAATCGTGCTCGGACCATAAGATTTCCAAAAGCTTGACCCATTGGGGTCGTATAATTTGTCTTTTCTTCTTAGTTGCATATAAGCGCAGTCCCAGATTGTGGGAGATTGCTTGTTATATTAAGCGCTTACTCAGACATCTAAGCCACTTTACACTATTGGTTTTCTCGATCCAGAATATACGACTGTCACATGCGAATATCAAGTAAATAACAACATAAAAAGAAGATATAGTTATGTATCTTCGCTTTGTTTTGAAACCCCCAGCATAGCATAACTGAGCCAGTTGCCAAACAATCTCATTTCGCTGGATATTTTGAGGGAAAGACGTGATTCAACGACTATATTAGAATAATTACGAAATTCCTTCATACAATATATGTAAGTATAAAATAAAACAAATTGTTTTTATCCGCTTAGTCGTGACTATATCAGGTACTATTCAAAGCATCCTTGCGTAGTCCTCTGCGTGTAATGTATACTATGAGGAAGAGTGTATATGACTATGACAAGGCTCATGAGCTGAAGAGCTTTGACACCTATCTACTGCAGATAGATAGCGCTGACGTGAAAGTGGATATATCATCAGTACTGTTCCCGAAATTGGATACGAAGCCGAGAAGAAGTGATAATGGTAGCGTGTATACGTTATATTATACCTTTCCCGCTGGATGAGGTGTTTATGGGTATACTTATTCGCTGCTTCGGTTCATTCAGAAAGAGGGCCAAAGGCGTAAAACTTTTTTTTTCTTCTCCTCTGTGATAGTTAAGCCACTGGCTCAACATAACAAACAAAGCAGAGCTTCGCCAATCAATCTGGGAAGAATATATTTACAAACTTGTACAGCAACAGCGTAAACATAGATTTCAGTAGAGGAAGCAGCTCATATACCCCATTTGGTCATTGCTTCCTAAGTGGTATGCAGTAATATGTCATTAAATTCCGCTGGTCCCACATACGTACCAGACATGTCTTACAATGCCATGACCCAATATACTGACCTAAATGTATATACGAGTACGGATTACTCTGTCTATAAGGGCGTTGAAAGGGAGATTTCCGAAATGTCTACTTTATCTTCAACAGTGCTCAAAATAAGTTAGTGCATCACCGCAACTCTCCGCCCCCTGCTAGCATAATTCAAGGTGCAGGTTGCTTTCAGCTTTTAGCCGTGCTCTCTGATCTAGGCTCCAAGGTAGGAGGCCACTTGGAGGACCGAAAAATAAATCAATGGGCTAGATTAGGCCTTCATTATGGCATGGAACCTAATATGCTTTGTACCGGCCTGTACTATCCAAAAAAACCGAAATATAATTGCCCATTGGATTGGATAGTTTCCCATAGATCGATCTTATGCCAAGCTTTCTTGGCAGCAGATTCGCAATATCATTACTAGCTTCGAATTAATTTTAGGTGAGCATGTCATATCTTCTTTATATCAATACGAACAAAATTTTCTGCAAAGTTCAAGTCATGCAAATATAGCGGCTAGACCATACGGTCGTTCAAGGCCCTTAAGCTTGCTTTCACAGTTCTAGGTATATGCACAAGAGCATTATTATACAAGTACATCATATATCATTCAGCTCCAGGAGGTTCGGAAGAAAAGCGGATACGAGTCAGCAACGCCTTTCCCATTTACACAGCCAGGCCCTGTAAGCCTCGTCAAGCTGACGATGCCTAAAACAAGCTTAATCACGGTTTTATATCTTCATAGTCTGTGTATCCTATTGAGTAAATTGCTCTAGCAGCTGCACGAGGGATTTTTGATGTCGCTGCTATTGTTTCGCCCAACTATACACTCATCAATCCACTCTAGACAAGAGAAGTTAAAGTTACGATGCTTCTCAGCCTAACGTAGCTTTAAAATAGTATAGTGGGCAATTAGCAAAGGACACTGTAATTTAGGGCCCGGGCATTTATACCTTCTTAGCTTTCACCGAAGCATCTATAATTTAGTGGTCTCCATCTATAATTATCACGAACTGCCTAGAAGGCTATATGCAAATTTACTATCAAGGCGTTGTTACTCCCTTCTCATGGGATTCCTTTGCTAATTCAATGATTCTGATCACTGGCGAGAATGGGAGGCTTTGACGATAAGCTCAGCCATGCCGTTGATGGCACCTACCGCTTTCTCGTACAGACCCGCCCGACGTTCGAGAATTGGGGATACGCACTATGTGTTCTTTTGGTCTCTGTATCAAAAGTCTGGATGCTATAGTCGATTTCGGCGTAAATTGTCAAAATCCCAAGGGTTCCTTCAAACTCGATTCCGAAACCTTGACTCCACAACCTAGCCACATTTCATGGCTCGGCGCTGATGTTATGGCATGTTTGATGTTGAGTTTGGCAGAGTTGGGTGCTGGGGCGGCCAAGCCGATACTCGGTACTAGTGCACCACTACAAGATCAACCCGTTGAGTTCTCCAAAGGAAAAAAGAAGAAAAAAAAAAAAGTAGGGCATATCCTCGCCGTGCGAGTTTATTGATCTACCTCAAACTCACCTTGGACCGCTCCTAGTGAAGTACGCGACACACCACGGGTTTGGTATCAAATTCTCCAATCAGCTTCTCCAACCGGAGCGCAAATCGGACGAGGAGATTGTCTGTACTATCCGTGATATGAAATCTAATAACACATACCGAATTAAGACCAGATGTGTCTTCAGCGCGGGCGGCGGGCGCAGCACTCGACTTTAAGTTCGACGTCGCCCCATCATTAGGCGTGGCATGTAATATCTTGATTCACGCGGATCTGGGTCATCTACTCTACTGCATGGGTGATACGCCCAGATACATTGAACTATGAAGGCAAATAAGCAGTCCCGGTTTGGTACAGCTTCCGTGCTGTGTATGATTAAGCCCTGGAGGCAGTGGCTTTTTGTGTGCCTTGCCCTCGGATCAAGTGAAGATCCTCTTAGTGACATAATATTTCGGAGCCCTGATATTATTGTGGCCATTGAGGAGATGATTGGTAATGATTCGGTGGATTTTGAAGTCTTACAGATTGATGCGTGAGTAGTGCATGAGATAGTGGCCAAAAATTATTTGTTGAGGTGGTCGAAGCGTTTATCTACAGGGTGATTCGGCGCATCGACACCCGCCAGCATACGGGCTCGTCAGCAATACTTGTTGCATCCAGGACTCATATGATCTGGCTTGGAAGGTCGCATTTGTTTCCAAGGGTCTCGCTACACTGGCCTTTCTGGAAATTTATCATGGGGACCGCCAACCGGTTGGTGCCAACATAGTTAGGGAATCAAACATCTGCATGGATGCGCATGGCGCTGCTTGGGAAGCACTCGGCATATTTGCACCTAAGGAATAGTTATGGAACCCTTACAACATCCATTACATTTTGGGCGAGACTAACCAAAACACAGCCTTAATCGCCTCCGAAGCCCGCAACTCTTAGTGAATCCAACCATCGCAACAAGTATTTACTGCCGCATATTACAGCATACCCTGGCTGCGATAGTCTATAGAACGCGCCGTGGCGGACCACAATAATGATCAATGATCTCTGCTGAAGAAGACGAAGCTACACGTAGACTGTGCTCCGCATGGGCTATGCATTCAACCTCATCTCAGCGCTACTTTAAGCTTTGCTCTCTATTGAGCGACGCATTCCACAACAGAGGAAGGTCATTGTGGTAGAATAATTGTTTTCCCTGCGTTCTCGGAACTGATGAATTTGCGCAAGTACTAAAACTAATTATCAAAAACAGCTCGATATGAGGCTTGTTTACGTCAAGAAGTTTGGCGCTACAAGTAGAATCCAAGCCGACGAAACACTCAACGTTAACGTGGCCACTGCATTTACTTCATACGGCCGTGGTTGGGTGGCTCTCATCCGGTCGGATCCAGAAGCAACGCGCGATTGGCTTAAGATATATCCACAAGTGAAATTTTAATGCAGCAGACAGATTAGTTTTACACAACTGCAATCGAGAAGGAGTGTGCAAGCCAATGTTGATCGTGATTTAATTATTGAGGTTATCAGCTGCCTCGGGTTTCAACAATACTGTAGCCGAAAGAATGATATCAAAATGACGTGCCGTTGAGAATGAGGATACATGATAAGAGATTCAGGGTGTTGTTGCCACGTATGCCTACCGGCTTATTAGGCATATTCAAAGTTAAATGTCTTTGGTTTGAGAAGCTTCGGGACGAAAAGTCCGAACTCTTCACCTAAATTTAAAGGTCCAGCTGGACCCGAAAATATAAGAGTCGCCTCCCTGCATAGGGACGGCATGTTCCCAATGAGTCCTTGAGCAAGAAGCATATGATCACTGTGCACCGAGAGTTGAAATCGTACGCGCTGTAGCGGTCCATTAGCTCGGTCTCCAGGATAGATGATGTATATTACCTCTGCTTGCTCTCTTGAAACCCCGCCATCATCTGTCCTGTGAACCACGCCACTTCTTTTAGGAATAGCAACAGCCACTATATCGAGAAATTTTGAGCAACCTGCGAGCGTTTCATCGATAGCACATCTGTTAATGCCTCCCAGCTCCTTTAAACAGTGGACAAATTCTTTGATGAGATCAGCGTCCAACTCGGCATCGGGACTGGTTGGATCATCAAGAATACTAGCCAGTAGCGTAATACAGGCAGTTATTGGATAACATATTGTTCGCCTGTAATAGTGAGCACAACTAAACAAAACGGGGTGATATACAGCTTACCAAATATAGGTAAATGGCTGCAAATATACTGTTCGCATGAGACCGAGGGTAGCACGAGCTACGACTATGCATGTTATCGACAAAGATGCAAAATCGAATTCACTCTCCGTAAGTTCGAGATCATTTGGCTGCACAACACCGAAGACGCCGTTATAGAGGCTGGTATATGCTGCCCGTAGCTTCCAGATGCAGCTGTAATAAACAAAATGTAAGTGAATGACTGTAATCTCGAGTGAAACTGCCAACGTCCCGCTAAGCGATGGCCGGATTTCTGACGGCAGACTTTTCCTCCACTCTTCCAGTTCGCGGCTTAACCATGCTAGTGTAGTATGTAGGCCATTGAGACTTTTTTTGCAGGGCATCCTCGGATAATAAATGCTTGAATATCTTTGACTGAATAAGTGCAAGTTCGGCTCTGCATCTTATGAGGCTGATTTCAACGCCTCCAGATACTTGTAAGATGCCAACTCTGTCCGATGAATCACCACTTGGGAGTGGCAAAGAGAAACTGCTGGAGTCAAGAGAAGGCGGTAAGCCAGATTTCATCGACTCGGTGATATCGAAAATAAAAATTACCCAGAACGTCCGTAAATATTCGTCTCTTTGCTGGGGCTGGGTACTAAGATATGAAATGTTGCGATTCCAGCCCATCATTTCTGCTAGTCGTCCAGCTACTGATACCAGGTGAATACCTGTCCACGTGTCGGCAGTTCCGTGCATAAACATGGCCATGAATAAAATTCCTTGACAATCCAGAAGCTCTTTCCCTCGTGTTAGCAGCTCAGAAAAGACAGTATATGCATTCTTGAAAAAGGCCCAAGCTAAAGGTGAAAACTCTGCGAAAGATGAGTTTTCCACCTTCCATTGCATAAGTATTGCCAAGAATGAATTCACTATAGCCCATCGGCCTGGACTTTCGGTTGAATTTGTCGGCCCTATAGCGTTTTGGCGGCTGAGCAGCTCAAGAATTGTTGTCGGTGCTAGTAGTGGATATAGCCGATTAATATCTTCAATAACAACTCCAATCTGTGGAGTAGCTTGAAGAACCTGGGTAAATATGGTCTTGTTGAATCGTCCCGGATTTATATCTTTCTTCAGTTGGTTTATGTTTTGAAGGAGTGATGACTCTCTTGATCGGAAAACGGCGCGGATTAGGGATGGGAGGTCATGTGTGGGGGTGTCTATCAGAGCTGATGGAGTAGCTTCAGTTTGTGATCGTGGATTCTGTTCTTATGCAGAGCCCTCTCTCGTCGGGACAGGATTGGTCTGCCAATCTTCTATTATGAGTTAAACTTAGGACTTGGCTTCACAACCTGGCAAATCTTACCCAAGGTCGCAGAGTATGGCTCATCCTCTCTGGGAGATCCAGGGGTGTTTTTGAGAGAAGCCTCCAAGCTTCGAATCCTGTCTTCTAGCTGCTGGATATATTCTTTACTGCAACAGACAAGTCTTTAGGTTGATATGGTGTTAATAAAACAAAATATCTGAAAAACACGCGCATCTTTTCCCCTGACCACGAGTTTTCCGAGTGGTATACTGGCATATCACATCTCGCCTCAAACATGTGGAACAAATTGGGTCCGCGCCGTCGCATCGCATCTTTGCCTTTCGGCATGGGAGACCTGCCTATGACCATTAGCCTGTTTCGTTATTTACATCCTCGGCTGATACTAAAGACTTGCATTTGTAATTCGTTTTTTCGATTTGCCTTCATCTGAGGTCATTTCCGAGTCTCATGACAAAGGTACGCAGTAATGAATTACAGTACAGGGTGTGCGACTCTTAAGGCCTAGGTGACGAATTCGCGGCTCCACCATAATTGGACCATGGAAGCTTGAAGTCCTTCAAGCAGCTGCTGCTCTTGACTGCCAAAGCTTCCATGGACCTATTAAGTAAACATTTGCTAGGGACAATGTCGTATTGGGTGTTAAGCCTTCATTCCCTAGGCTTGGCGGTTGGTTTGGTGCTCCTAGGGCTGACCAGGCACTCAGATATAGGTAGGTTGTATGTATACAGTGTCGCTTTCACCACTGTTGAGCTCTCTGTTGGCTTACGGGCATATTCCGTAACAGACAGGATCCCGTTAACATTCCCTTTATTCCTCACAATATACTTCTCTTCTTGTCGAATATATAGTGGTTTTCTGTTCGTAATGATCTTACTCTAGGCCGGGGTTGCAGTCACCACTGAAGTTTATTTATTTAAAATCGCGAGAGGCGTGTTGAAACAAAAAGACTCAATGCCCAGGGGCTACTGAGGTTTATACTTCAATAAGGCGTAAGGATAGCAATGCGATCCTGATGTCGATGTCCATTTCTTGAGAACCAATCTACCAGACTGCGGAAGCAGCTTACATCTGGTATTTAGAGATAATATTCTGTGCATATTCCCATAGACTTCAAGGCAGAAACGATGGTTGCACAAGAGAGAAGGTCTTCTAACCAGTCTTATGTATTATCCTGGACGGGAAAGTTTGTTTACTTTGCCAGTCGAAATACTCTTTTTCTTCAAATATCTGGCATATGGCACGGCTCTCAATTTTGACTGAGCTCCTTTTGTTGAGTATAGTTGGCGCAGTTGCATAAGCAGTCAACCCTTTCATCCCACAACATCTCGCACAACATCCCGCACAACATCCCACAATTACAGGCTTGGCAGTATAGGGCTTTGAGCACAATGCCCGTTGATCAAAACAAGTAGAAGGTCTCATAATTACTCTACAAAGTCCAAGCTGCAGGCCAGTGAAATTGTATATGGCGAAAATCGATACATTACCCGAATATTGCGGCACTGATTGCAAACCACGTTGGGTTCTGCGGAGCTCTTTCTTTAGGAAGAAAAATCGCATCAGCTTCAATCATATCCTACTAATTTAATAATAGAAGAAGAAGAGCTCTTGGAATGTCTAAGTTACGGTATAAATGCCCTGATTGCGGAAATCCACCAAAATCCGAACGCGATACATCTCCCAACAACAGCTATTTACGCCCGAGATAGAGCATGTATAATATTATTTATCCTATGTCATAGGATACTTGGGAACGTGTGATGAGATAAATTTCACAGAGTTCTCTTGATATTTAGACATGGTTACATTATCTTGCATACTACCATGCACATGCTTGGTGTTCAACGGAGATGTAGTAGCCTCCGTCTGCCCGGGGTCTCATGTAATATATATAAGGACAACACATAACGTCTTGCTAACCACTTCTTGGAATAAACTCAACTATCTTTACCACGCTCTAATTACTTACTACTATTGAATTCACCATGTCAAACAAGACGATATTGCCTGATGCCTCTGACATTGTGTCGCCTAAGAAACTTGCTCACGTGGTCCTACGCACAAATAACCTAAAGGCCATGGCGCCTTTCTACGAGGTCTTTTTGGGTGGTCAAGCTACTTTCAAGAACGATTATGCTTGCTTTGTTACGTATGATGAAGAACATCATCGTGTTGCTATCGTTCAACTACCAGACCTAGCCCAAAAGCTCCCAAAGTCTTGTGGCCTTGATCTAAGTGACTCCCATTTCGTTTTCACATATCCATACCTGTTAATAGTTGATTCAGCATATTGAATTTACGTTTCAAAATACCCACGATCTAGCACAAGTGTATACGCAGCGCAAGGCGCACGGCATTATCCCACTTTTGTGTGTGAATCACGGGATCACTATGAGCATGTATTATCGGGACCCGGATGGTAATGTGATTGAGACATTGGTCGATTCTTTCAGCGATCTTGAAAAACAAACTGCGTTCATGAATTCCCCAGAGTTCCTGCAAAACCCAGTTGGTGTAGATTATGATCCTGAGAACCTAGTGAAGCGTCTAGCTGATGGGGAAGCTGAGGAAAGCATCTTGAAAATGCCTGATATTGGACCAAGAGGACAAGACACAGTGCCATTATTCTAGATGAATGGATCTGTACATAGGATACGTTATATAAAGAACCAATGTCTTAGAGTATTTATATTTGGCACCTATCTTTTATTGAGCAATGCAGTTTTAAGTATCTATCGCTTTATTTATAAATAAGCCTTAGCTTATTCATATCATATGCTATGAGTCTTTTATTTAGTTATGTGAAAGTCTAAGAATGGCGTTATCCTTTGTATTAAAGCAACATAGGTTTCCCCAGGATGCCTTGTTAAGAAACAACCAAGGACCATTCCTAGTGTAAAGTCCCATGCAATCACTAACGACAAGTTTTTATAGTCATTCGGTCTCGCACTATCTAAGAACATGCTACTAATTAAGACGTTGCACTCATTTTCTCCAAACAAGTCACTTATATCTCCTTCCCATAATCTTTCTGGGGACGGGACTCGGACATTGAGCATCCGCGGAGCGAGGTATTCGAAAGGCTTAAATTGAGGAAAATTGTTTATCAAGAGTGAGTTCAAGTGCACTTGGATCTTGAATAGAGCCAGAGGAAGCCTAAGTGTCTTAGTTAATGTCATACATAGAATTTCACACAGCGCACCGTTGATATTGTTCTCGAGTTACCGGGTTCAAGTTCTCGGCATCAATTCTTTCCTGGTCGAAAACGCCAGTTCCATGAAACAGCTTACCAAGATGCTTTCCATTAATAATAGATGATGGAAACGTATGTATCCCTCTATATACTGCTAGACCGAGCGAGATTGCGAAGGCTTGAAGATCCGGCAAGTATTCTTGTCGAGGGGGTCTAGGTAAACCGTAGCCGTCTTTGACGTTGAACTATCGGTAGTATTAACTAAATAAACCATTGATAGGAAGTTTTAAGAAGAGGTTCTCTCACAAGATCCTTGTCAAGGCATCGAAGTATTGCGTCGTGAAATATCCCGGCCTGGGATCTTGTGTCGGGCTCATCCACTGTCCACAGGCCTACAGTCAAGACGGCCTGCATAACCTTTGGCGGCTGTGTCGTGTTTCGAAATGTCTGTTGATGTAAAATGGGCCAGTATCCATGGAAATTGCGAAAGTACAGTTCCGTGAGCTGTTTTTGGTGTGGTGTCTCCAGAAGTAGTAGAGTTGGGCCCGTTGGCACATCCTGACTACTCGCCCAAAGGCCACATCGCTCATTATTGGGAGCTGTTGTTTTCAGACAATCACCAACCGCGTTTGCAAGACTTGATCCTAGGGAGGACTCAGGATGTGGTGTCAGTCTTGAGCTGTTGCTGTGACTCAATACAATATGACGCTTTAGAAGGTCCCTAGATGAAAGTTGTTTACAACCATTAAAAAATAGTGGAGAATCCTGGGCCAAGTATACCTGCGGTTGAACTTTGAGTGACAGAAATGGCACATGAATTGCCGGAGATTAGTATGGTCCCTCTGATGGCGTGAGAGATGCTCTTTTCTGAGATACGAGCGATTGCAGCTGGGATATTGGCATTGAAACCTTTTCATCGTAGAACCATTAGAACCGACCATATGCTTCAAAAAGATTGTGAGGGGGGACTGGGACCTATACCAGAAAGAAAACGAATCCACTAATTTAGAATATTGTGGGTTAGTCATTGGAGAGATGTGGGATGGGGTGGCGGTGTGATCTGGGATGATGAGGGATACGGATCAAAGTGGAATGAGATATGACTTTACTAATCATAGTGCGGCATCCTGAAAGAAGTCAGCTAGAAGTCAGGTCTCAGGGGTTCAGGGGGGTTGCACATAAAAAGCGGTAGTCTCATACCAATTAGCATATGTTTTGCTCTAAAGCAATCGGGAAATCTCATTGTAAACGCCAAGGCCGCTGTCTTATTTTATCTTCGACAACCCATTCGGTATGATGTTGAATGCATTGAAGCTGATCTCTCTGCTCTTGGCGAGTAGGTTTGCTTCTGCCCAACTGCCGGATCCCAATGCATACAGCTGCCCAGATGGGTTTATTAAATCCAATGGCACTATCTATGGTATAATTGGAGCAAATGCAAATGATGTTAGCTCGGTCATTGGAGATTGTGAGTAATAACCGTGATTCTGTAGGCTTTCTTGCCTTGACTAATGCTTGAAGTTTTCAATGGGACTTTTCTGGGCGCTACATTTACGACCACTACTGGCGTTGATAATAGTCCTGGTGCTACGCGAACCGCCACTTTTGACTTTCCGGGAGCTGGAACTCTTACCGCCGAAGAAAAGGTACAACTTTTATAAATCACAATGATATCGTATACTCATGCTACAGTCAGTTACTCAGTTATACCAAGCTTCCTACAGGAGTTCTGAAGTGGCTTTTCAAGCTAGCAAACGGTATGCTCAGTACTCACTTGGCTCTCCTCCAAATATTTACTAACACAGATCTCAACTAAGCTCCCCTTCCATTTGCATCAGAATATGCCCCTGGAGAATTCTATGGCTATTGGATAGGGCTAGAGTCATTGCCCATAAGCGACCATGAGACATCTATCAGTTGGGGTAGTGTGATTTGTTCCTCTAAGCAGGTATTCGGTAAGTAATATTGATAACCTGATATAACGTGTGCCTTGGCTTATTATGTCTCGAGACTTTGCTACCACTCATGAATTTGGTATTAACCAAACTATCCAAATCCTTCAAGATGAAGGTAAAATTACTGGCGTGAACCAATATCCCTTTTCTGTAGGAGAACGGATTGGGTGATTAATCGGTAGTTAGCGTCAGTTCATGGCTGGGTTGGATCTGTGGAAAAGCTTACCTGCAGCAATTTTGTTGCGTAAGTTACGGATACAAATTACTTCCGAAGCTGTAAGCGAGGCCATGATGTCAACTAATACCTAGGTAGCCGTTGGAGACAAAAAGTGGACTTCTAACAGGCTAGGTAGTATTAAGGGTTATTTTCTATGAGCATTGATGTATGCTATATTTTGAGTAAAGTTATACAGAAGACAACAATTACGTGAATGCCTCCTAGTTGCTGCCAAAGTGCAAATGCAACTGTTTCAAATTCTGATTGTTGGCTCATTATCTCACTTGGCTGAACAACTGCTACCGATTGTATTCAACTCTACGGCGGATCTGGAGTTTAATGCAAATAAAGCGGTGTAGCTCGAGCGTACTCTGCAGCTCTGTACCAGTTGCTGGTGGACGAAGATGTTCCCTTGGATAGAGATATTGCGGTGTGCTAGGCATATGTGGCAGGTGTGTACATTGCTCGTTACCTTTCCGAACCTCAAGCTGACTGTAACGAAACCAATGCTCTTTTCATACTATAAGAATCCAAGCTCAGTAGATATCTCAAGTACAGCTTGGGGATGCTATAGACACTCAACTGTATGCGAAATATATCAGAGCGCGCTCTCTTCTTTGTAGAAACAGGGATCACCGACCGGGGTGGCTATTATCTGAGAGCAATCTCCCCATTTCTTCCCTCCTGCCCATACAAAGCAGTACCGACTCTGCAAGCAAAGGTGCGAGGCAACTTCCAAGCAGCATCTTGGCAGTCTTGGAGACTTGGGTTTAATTTGAAGTAACAATGAACAATTTATCGACCCGTCACGAAATTCTCCAGCATTATAATCTATCAGACTATTCTCAGCTCTTAATAAGTAGTTATTACGACGTAGGCCTTTTTGAGAGAAAGATACGAAGAAACAGACAGAGAAAGAGAAATTTTAGATATATATATATACTTGCAGTAAGCATGTTAAGCGTTTATGTACTAAAATACGTTTTGTTATAGTCTTTCAGTTAAAATAGAAATCCGTCGCGCAGCTATAGGAGCCGATGCTGCAAAATGCATGCCCGTCGTCCTTATATCCAGTGAATGATTGAAAGCCGTTAGATCCGCCTCTGCATAAGTATGAGTTCGCTGATTCCTTCTGGCCAGTAGTCTAGTATATCCTTTGCTTTTAGGGAGGAGAGGGAGGAGAACTCCGATCTGAGCACAGAGCACCAATGGATTAAGAACTTACGCGACTTGCGACCATAGCGGTGCCGAATAAGCCTCGTAGCTGAGTTCCCATGTAAAGGTAACCCCGCTTGGGAATTTGCAACTAAATGGACCGCCCACGCCTAATTGCGAAGGGTCAATTTTGCATACGTTATTGCTAGTAGGCAGCTGACAGGCGTTATCATTCGGACAATACTACAGAAAGAGCAAAGGCAGTCAGCACTACAACAAGAAGTTGGCGGATTCAAGAGACAGGGAAAAGCAATATATACCACAGCTGCCGAAAAGGATGGGATTGAGTTTGACCCTTCACCCGGCAGTGGGGTGCAATACACGATATGAATCGAGTCGGCTCGCTTTACAGGAGTGGTCGCGGTAAGACCTTGGCTACCTGCTGGAGCGGCCACAACACCACCAAGAATGGTGGTGTAGGAGAGAAGAGAAATAAGATGCATTGTTGAGAGAAAATATAAGGAGGAAGCAATTTTTTGTTGTGTTATTGAGATTGACTTTTTCGGAGAGCGGGTGGCATGATATTTATAAGTATTGTAGAGCTCTAGTCTTTCACATATTTTCCATTAGTGAAAGCGATAACCAGTGATCAAACCAATGATATACCTAGAATAGTGATTCCCCAATCGTTTAGCTACGACAGATTTGCAAGCGAGGCTCACGCCACTGTCTAAAACATAGGAGATACTATGAAGTGGGTAGATGAATTAAAACTGCTCGTCCTGCCATTTTCAGAAGTTACTAGGATAGCGCGGTTGTTTAGTAATTAATAATGATTCCTTCGTAAAATAACATCTGCTATTTAGTATAATAGCTGAGGATTGGTATGCCTGCAATTTTCATCTTGCATTTGTGGTATATATATAGCGTACCACTTTAATCCCCGTCTTATGCCGAGTACTGAATTGCCGGGTAGCACCTGCGTAACTTGGGAATATCCCAAACCTTATAATTTAAGGGTTCAGTAAGATTTGTATTTGCAACTCAAAGTCCTTATTAAAAACACCAGGTTAAATGTTTTTTCCAAACAGACGATATCAAATAGCAAGATACTAGAAGCCAATATATATTCTACTACTCATTGATTGCTCTAAGAATTGGTGTGCCAAAGGTAAATTCTTGATAGCCTCCTTCCATATTTGGCCGTAATCATTCGCTGTAGCTTATATGCCAGGTTTCTTAACCTTCCTGTTTAGGACTTTACGATAAAAGGCTATATTTGCGATCTGAGGTGCCCTAGTTACGAAACAGTTTGAACATGCATATGACCGAAGATTCTTGTGATATGGGTACCTGCATATCTAAACGCTGTAAGCTATCACCTGAGAGATGTTTGTACAACAAGGTCCCTGCCTATCTAGCAAAGCGGATGTAACGTATGTAAATTGATATTCATCTTATAGGCCCATGTTCATTATTCTCGTGCATGCTGGAAATCCCAGTCCGCCCTCCCTATTCATCAGATTGCCTGCCCATTGGGTTTGTCTGCCTTGGGACTTTAAGTAAATGAAAGGATCGCTCAATACACTGATTTGGGATTTGACATGTAAAGTTTTTCTATCCATGCCTGTTGCCTATCGAATTACATAATGAAGCCAAGGATGCTAGAGGCAATTTTTGAAGCGAGACTAGTATCTATCGAGGACTTTGAAAGTGCGTCTAAATTGGTAAGTATTGGGCTTGGGAATCTTTCATATGTAATATGATCCGAGATATAACGTTCTAGCAGCTTTCTTCACCACGGCAATCATTGTAACCCAATACTTTATCGCGGAAGAGAGCAGCTAAAAATCTCGCGTCATGAGTCGTCGATGAATACCAGCAGCGATGGATTCATATGGCGCTCAAGATTGTCGTTTTCAGTAATGGAGCTAAGATAGGAATATACTTTAGCACATATATGTAGTACATGGATGGTTTGTCTTCAAAGATTAGCTCGGCCTGTGTCGAACCCAAGCTTACATTCCGTTCCAGTGGTCTGGCTGAAACGCAAACTAGTTACAAGATTTATTTTCCGATTTCGAGTTATGCAGAACGAGAACTTCAATGGTTTGACATACTGAAGTACAGTGGTGCTTCGGAGATAGCGACCGTCATGGCTTATGGCTGACACCAACACGGCACAGCAAGCTTGCTCACCGAACACCTTGGAGTCGATTTTGAGATGCGGCGCTTTGTTGCAAAATCCTCCGCTAACTTTCACATGGAAACTTCAACTATGATGCACTTCTTCCATTCACTCTTGATCTACTAGCCCAAAGCGTATCGGAAAAGGTCAACGTCATTCACCTTCTGACTAAGATTGGCCCAGGCAAATTCACCAATCTATCTACTTACTTTTCCAGCTTCGGCAACCTACTTGGTTCTAATGGATATGAGTTTCCGCATGCTTTGATTGAGATTGGAGTGAGAGCCCGATACATGCACACAACCATGTTAGCGGAGAAACGTCGCGAATATACTTCAGCAAGATGCACCGGTTTTCATGCTTAGCAATAAATTATCAGAAGAACCGATGAGAAAAATAAATACAAAAATAATGTCTATAAGCCAGCAACAGATCGGTACACCACTTCGCCCAGGTCCTCAGCCGGAACCCCGTATTTACTTAGATCTACAGCTTTGTCTTCATAGTTTGAGCCGTCCATGCCCTGGAAGAACATAACAAACAGCCTAGTCCACTCCGCAAAACCATCACCAGCCTTGATCTTGGGATCACATTCTCTAATAATCTCTGTCGCATCCTTCTCCGTGACGTTCCAGTCCGCATCCGTTGTCCCCGTGGCATTCTTAATAGCGCCGAAGATCTCCTTCTGTGAGAGCTCGAAAGAGGAAATGTAAAAGGACTTGTTCTTGTACTGTGCCAACTGGGCCTCTGGCAGGCTTAGAAGAGCAGCAACGCCCTCGCTAGTACGTGCAAGCGTTGTCGTCGAGATCTTAGCATCCGCTCCACGAAAAAGTTCTGCCTTTCGACCCTTCACATCAAATCCCCATAACCCAATCTGGATGTTCAGATCAAGCCAAAAGTTCGAAATGACAGCAATCCAGCTGCTCGTCCCTGATTTCTCAATCAAGTTGCGCCTTGCGACCTTTGGTCCCATCATGGAGTGCTCGCCAACAACTTTGGGCGAATCAACGCCAAATTCGGTCGGCAGGATATAGGGGACACCAGCCTCTATGGCGGCCTTGATAAAGAGGTCGCCAAGATCCATGTTAGGAATGGGGACAATGACGATGAGAACATCTTGGCCCCTGAGAGTCTCCACGAGGAACGACTCGTCTGTAAAGGACCCCTTCTTGACGATCACTTCAGGTGGGAATTCAGTCGTAGACTCTGCCCGTTGAACTGCAGTGATGGTGTGAACACCCTTTGACAGTAAAGCTTTGAGAGTCGGCTTGCCCAAGTTGCCGCCGGCGCCGGCAATTGCAATCTTACGTCCCTCTGCCATATTGGTGATGAGGTAGGTTGTTGGTGATAGATGCCGTCGAGACAGTCAAAGAACGTAATGAAATGTGTAGATGTGATTAAATAGTGAAAGCTGGAGTTGGAATTGACTGATGCAGAGAGTGGTCTGCCTCGTTAGTTTATATACTTAGTGGTTAGCTTTGGCTGAGCAGAATTATCGATTGAGGACGGGCAGCTGTTGCTTTGCAATCAACTTCATGCTGGGCCAGTGAGCTCTAATTCAATTTTTGCGCTTTATCAGCGACATGACATGGCATCAGCCTGTTTAGAGCCGAGTTCTTCGGCGTTGGCGAAGCTGCAAAAGTCTCGAATGTCGGGCGGCTGGAGGAGTGGGCTTGACTTCAGCTCTACCTACCTTTGATCCTGGTCCGCACTAAGTGATCCTGGTCCGCACGCTAGTCCTGGGCATCCGGATGGAAGTACTGCACCAGAGGAAACCCAAATTACGGCTCTCCAGCGCTTCGTCAATGCTAGAATGTATTTACTTCAAACAAACGACATGATTTGTCTGTTACTAATAGAGTTTATGATGTCACCTAAAATGTAAAAGTTTGACGACTGACTCCATAGACCCTGGTCCGCGTGGGTGTTCACTTATTCTTCTCGCCAGATGACCTCACGGCCCTCAACCACTACTGCACCGCCGCCTAAGCAAAAAAAAAGTGTAAGTGATATGTAATATTCTCCCGCTAACTGACATCTATAAGAAACGGCCATGTCCCGAGACTGATCAAAACTTCACAAATCTCTAAACTCGCTCACACGTTCCCGTCTGAATCCATTCTAGATTCTAAACTAAAACTGCCCTCCGATACAACCCCGTACACATCGCCAGCAAGATGTCGTTTGTGTTTACCCATCGTAATCCGGACATGCAACTGGAGAAGAAGCGCACAGCCCTCGTGTTTGCAGATCTTCAGAACGAGTTTCTTGAACCGTTTGGAAGCTACTACCCTCTTATCGCGTACAAGTTGAAAGAACTCAACGTATACGACAATATCGAGAGACTCCTCAAGACCGCACAAGAGAACAATATCTTTGTGGCACACTCACCGCACTACTACTATCCCACTGACCTACAGTGGGTCGCTCCGCTCCAAGCCATTTCTGACTATCTTGTCCAAGTTCCCAATGGCTTCGTCGTCCGCAAGGATCCGGTTAGCCTAGACGGGTTTGTCGGCTCTGGCGCTGACTACCCGGAGAGACTGAAGAAGTACCTCATGGATGGTAAGATGATCAATACATCTCCTCACAAGGGACTTTCATGCCAGTCAAACGATCTGGTTAAGCAGCTGCGTCTGCGACGGGTTGAGAAGCTCATCGTTGCCGGGCCTGTCGGAAACTTATGCTTGGAGAATCATGTCCGTGATCTGGTTGAGGCCGGCTTCGAAGTCGTCGTGGTTCGAGATGCCATTGCTGGCGGTCTTAATGACGAGGGCGATGGCTATTCTGCTGCTATGGTCAACTACCGCTTCATTACTAACGGCATCTGGACTACGGACGAAGCCATCAAGAAGATGAAGGAAGTCGCGGTGGATGAGCAATAAAGTGCGTCGTTTAGGGATCAATATCTTCATTACTGGTGGAGAATCAAGTAGAGAGGATAGGGTATCTATAGATTGAGTATGATAAGACTATTTGTTGATACATATAGGCTTGTCCCATTACTGAGACATACGACCATTGACGTGCGATCTTATCATCCATCATTACATAATCCAAAAATTGTCCTCTGCACCGCTTGCACTTGTGCGCGTCGCCCGCTATCGTTAGGTCGACTTCGTCCTGAAGTTTGTAAGCTACATTGTATCAATGCCATCTACCATCATATCTATCAGTCAGCTTCACCCGTCCGGGATTACTTACAGTGGCGATACTTGACAGCCTCTAGTTAATCTGAAGCTGCAACCTTGAAGACATATGAACAATTAGCTTCCAAAAATGGGGCGCCACCTTACCACAAAATATCGCTTTACTTAAATTAGTAACTGAATATGGCAGCAGTATACCTGATAGGGAGTAAGAAGCGACTTCTCATTGCAGAGGGGGAGGGTGGCGTAAGTACCGGCAGCGAGGTTCAGACGTATAGATCTCATTGCTACTAGCAGCTTTGGGCCTTTGCGAACGGGAATGACAGACCCTGATCCAGGTCCGCAGTAATCATAGCTGCTATTCTGTAAAATGTCCGCGAGATCGAATCTCGAACTACTTCGCCACCTCAGACCAGTAACAATGCCAAGGCAGGTTCGGATCAATCTAAGTCTTTTCCCCATACTCGCCTTTCTATTTTTAGACAAATATCTATGTATGATCAACTGGGGTCAGGTACTATGCCTTATTAAAGAATGTTGGTAGAGGAATCGCTAGCCACCATCCCCTCTGATAAGGCGCTTGGTAATTTTGGGTTGCCAGCTGCTAATGCCCCCCCCCCCCCGCTCTCTTTCCTCCTCATGTAAATACTCTAGGCTTTTGTAGCTTTTAGCGCTGGTATATATAGGTACCTACTAGGTAGTGATTAGATGTGTTGGTATGCTTGTCTTTTATGTAATTTTGCACGTAAATTGTAATCCCTTATTCCGTAATTAATTATACGAATTATTGCCCAAGAATTTCTTTTCTACCCTCAGTTGTGTTAACAGATATACAATTTTTACAGATGTCTGACCAATGTACATATTTTCATTTTGTATTAGTCACATATTTGGTTCCCCCCGTATCTCTTGGTATAGAGACACCTCAGTAGGGTGTGGCGGGATATCGAGCTGTACCAAAAGTTCCAACAGGGTTCAAGGCGCACGCTAGAGTTTAGAAGCCCCCATTTCTACAGTATATAAGTTGGTTGCCTATATGTGCACTTCAGTCCCTTTACTGTTATCTTTATTGTAGATCCATCTTTTTCTTTAATGAAGCCTATGTGAATGTAGTCATCATATCCTACGACATACTAAAGCTCAGCAGAGTGATCAGGGCATGAGAATTGCATTTATTCTGATGCAAAATTGAAACTAAGCATGGATAAGCCACCTGGCAAGCGGGATGGCGAGTCTTCAGAGAAAGCCGCAGCAGAACCTGATGCAACCTACCCGCCGGTCGCTGAACGCGATGTTCTGAAATCGCGCCGCGATGGTAATGAAGAAAGCAATAACGGCGTCCTCACGCTGCCGAAATTGCCTCATCACGAATCAACTCTTGCCGGCTTAAAATTAGATGAGGCGCAGATCATCAAGGCTCAGCTTGACTCACCCAATGTCGGCGTAAACTATTTAATGCTTTATCGTTATGCAGACGTTTGGGATTGCCTCATTATCGCCATCAGTGCTCTTTGCGCTATTGCTGCTGGTGCTATACTTCCTCTATTATCTGTATGTAGAATACTAAAGTGATTCCCACCTTCATCCCTCTCTCTTTGTTTGTTTACTGACCGGAAGTAATTTGCGCAGATTCTGTTTGGGCAATTAACATCAGCATTTCAGAAGATTTCTCTCAATGCTATAGCATATCATGATTTTGAGGCGCAATTAAATAAGAATGTTCTGTACTTTGTCTACATCGGCATTGCTGAATTCGCAACAGTCTATGTCTCGACTGTCGGGTTTATATACACTGGGGAGCATATCACTCAAAAGATTCGGCAAGAATATCTCAAAGCTATTCTTCGTCAGAATATTGCCTATTTCGATAATCTTGGAGCTGGTGAGATTACTACACGCATAACCGCCGACACGAATCTCATTCAGGATGGGATATCTCAAAAGATTGGCCTTACTCTCACAGCAATTGCCACATTCATTACTGCATTCATCATTGCCTACGTTAAATATTGGAAACTGGCCCTCATCTGTACATCAACAATTGTATGCTTGCTACTGATCATGAGTGGAGGTTCTCATTTCATTATTCATTTCAGTAAGCTGTCATTTCAAAGCCTTGCCAACGGCAGCACTGTTGCCGAAGAAGTCATAAGCTCTATCCGAACGGCCACCGCGTTTGGAACCCACGATAGGCTCGCACGGCAGTATGATTCGCATTTAATAGCAGCTGAGAGATCCGGTATCAAAATGCAGATCATCCAAGCGATCATGATCGGCTCTCTTTACGCTATCATGTTCTGGAACTATGGTCTTGGATTTTGGCAAGGATCGCGCTTTCTAGTCAGTGGGGAGGCTGACGTTGGTCAGATCTTGACCATCCTGATGGCTATTCTCACCGGTTCTTACTCACTAGGAAATGTCGCTCCGAACAGCCAAGCTTTCAATAGCGCTGTGGCTGCCGCAGCCAAGATATACGGCACTATTGATCGCCAATCGCCTCTTGATCCGGCGGCTGAAGACGGAGTAACGCTCCAACATGTTGAGGGTACCATTGAACTACGAAACGTAAAACACAGATATCCTTCTCGGCCTGATATCCTTGTGATGGATGACATAAGTGTACTCATTCCAGCTGGTCGTACAACTGCACTTGTGGGACCTTCTGGCTCTGGGAAGAGCACTATCATCGGGCTGGTTGAACGATTTTACAATCTTGTAGGCGGCGAGATCCTCCTGGATGGGCATAATATACAGTCCTTTAACCTTCGGTGGCTTCGTAACCAAATCTCGCTCGTTGGACAAGAGCCTGTCCTTTTTTCTGCCACGATTTTTGAAAATATAAAGTTTGGTCTGACCGGCACTCCATTTGAGAATGAGCCTGAAGAAGCGAAACAAAACCGGATTGAAGAAGCAGCGAAAATGGCCAACGCACATAAATTTATTACTTCTCTGCCGGATGGGTATGGCACGAATGTTGGAGAACGAGGCTTCCTGCTCTCAGGCGGCCAAAAACAGCGAATTGCTATTGCTCGTGCGATCGTTGGGGACCCGAAGATTCTATTACTGGATGAAGCCACGTCGGCGCTAGACACCAAATCTGAAGAAATCGTACAAGCTGCTCTTGACAAAGCTGCCGAGGGGCGCACTACTATCACAATTGCACATCGACTATCCACCATCAAAACGGCCGATAATATTGTCGTCGTAGTTGGTGGTAAGGTTGCGGAACAAGGGACTCACGAAGATCTACTCTGCGCAAAAGGCGAATATTTCAAGCTCGTGGAAGCCCAGAAGTCTGGTGACCTTAAAGAAGCACAACACAAGAAAAAAGAGTTTGTGGAAGAAGAAGAAGAAGCTACGGAATCCGGTATTTCTATAGACAATATTTACAGGGTTCCAACATCTCGAAGCGGAGTATCCGAGATGATGACATACAACGAAAAGTCAATGGCAACACCCAGGCATCAAAATCTGGCCGATGAATCGACCGTCTCTCAGACTAAAAAGACGACTGAGGCTGAAAATTATCTCTTACCATGGAGTTTGATCAAGTTCACCGCGTCTTTTAATCGGCCTGAGCTCATATTGATGATCATTGGCCTTGCCTTTGCAATTTTGGCTGGCTGTGGCCAGCCCTCTCAAGCAGTTATCTATTCCAAGGCGATCAATACACTGGCACTGCCACCGCCCCTTTACGAAAAACTTAGGCAGGATGCCAATTTTTGGTCTCTCATGTTATTTATTCTCGGTATTGCCCAATTTGTCCTCTTTTCTATACAAGGCGTTTGTTTTGGAGTCAGCTCAGAAAAGTTACTTCGCCGCGCTAGGAGCAAAACTTTCAGGGTTATACTACGACAAGACACTGCTTTTTTTGACGAACATACTACTGGTGCTCTGACATCCTTTCTCTCCACGGAGACTAAATACCTGTCAGGTATCAGTGGAGTAGTACTGGGCACTATTCTAATGGTATCGACGACGCTGACGGCCTCAATGGTTGTTGCCCTAGCCATTGGATGGAAACTGGCTTTAGTATGTATCTCCATAGTGCCTGTACTCTTGTTTTGTGGCTTTTACAGGGTCTCGATACTTGCTCGATTCCAAGCCCAGTCCAAGAAGGCCTACGAAAAGTCCGCCAGCTACGCTTGTGAGGCAACCTCGGCCATCCGCACAGTGGCTTCGCTCTCTCGTGAAGACGATGTTTTCGCCACCTACAAAGCCCAGCTAGATGATCAAGCACGAGCTCATTTTTTCTCCGTGCTGAAGTCCTCGGTCTTTTATGCGTTATCACAAGCACTTACCTTTTTTTGCATGGCCTTGGGATTCTGGTATGGTGGCACACTGCTCGGCAAGCACGAGTATACCATTTTCCAATTTTTCGTCTGCTTCAGCGAAGTCATATATGGTGCTCAAGCAGCAGGCTCAGTCTTCTCCAACGCTCCAGATATCGGAAAAGCCAAGAATGCAGCTGCTGAGCTGAAAAATCTCTTCAACCGCAAACCCTCGATTGACGTATGGTCAAAGGAAGGTAATAACATCGATAACATTGCAGGATCTATTGAATTCCGAAACGTGCACTTCAAATATCCTACACGTCCCACACAGCCCGTGCTTTCTGGTCTTAGCTTCACGGTCAAACCTGGACAGTTTGTGGCTTTAGTCGGTGCCAGCGGATGTGGGAAGAGTACAACGATTGCGCTGCTTGAGCGCTTCTACGATGCACTTTCGGGTTTTATATATGTCGACGGCAAGGATATTTCACAGCTAAATGTCAATTCTTATCGAAGTCATCTTGCTCTCGTGAGTCAAGAGCCAACGCTTTATCAAGGAACCATTCGCAGCAATATTCTCCTCGGCAGCAACGATTTGAGCGTGACGGAGGAGCAGGTGATTAAGGTTTGTAAAATGGCCAACATATATGAGTTCATTCTTTCGCTCCCGTACGTATTCCCCGCAACCCAGCCACTCTTCTTTCCCAATCGTAATTTTGCTTTTGTTGACTAGCATTACAGTGAGGGCTTGGACACACTGGTTGGTAACAAGGGTGCCATGTTATCTGGTGGACAGAAACAACGTGTCGCCATTGCCCGGGCGCTTCTTCGAAATCCAAAAATCCTTTTACTTGATGAAGCAACCTCGGCTCTTGACTCGGAGTCAGAGCGAGTGATCCAAGCAGCTTTAGATGCTGCGATGCAGGGCCGCACAACCATCGCAGTGGCTCATCGTCTCAGTACGATTCAAACGGCCGACGTCATTTACGTATTCGATCAAGGCCGTGTTGTAGAAAGTGGAACTCATCATCAGCTAATGAAACAGAAGGGTCGTTACCATGAGTTGGTGCATTTGCAAAGCATCGAAGACTCGGCGTAGGAGTGTCTTATTTAGCGCTTGCTGTAATATTTTAATGGTTCAGATACAATACCATATGTCAATCGCCTAACAAGTATGTCAATTAACACGTTATTTAAATCCATTATGATTACGTCTTGCAGCCCGAGTCAAGACGGACAATACTCAAACACGTTCTCTTATTCTGACGCCTGCGCTTTAAGGCGGCTTAGCTTAAATAAAGTTGAGATATATACCAGGCACCTAATGAGCAGCAGGTGTGTGCATGTGTACCGTTATGTGCTCTTAAACAACGAGAGACAACCAGCAGTACTGTCTACAATTTTAACCAACACGCCCCATTTCTCTATTTGCTCGTAGACTTTTTCCAACAGCATCCTGTACAATTTTTGGAAAGCTGTTTTCCGCGAGATAGTTAATGGCTTTCTCCGTGCTTCCCCCTGGAACGCAAACATCTTTCCGTAATGTATGTATAGACCTATCTGTTTCCTGCGATAGCAACCCGGAGCCCACGCAAGACTGCACGATCAAACTGCGGGCAATATCTGTCGGCAAGCCATGGGACTCTGCTGCAGCAATCATGGATTCGATAAGATAATAAAAATGTGCCGGGGCGGAACTGACAAGAGTTAGTACAGAATATATATAGGATAGCTATTTGCAAAACGTGTAGGCCCGTTTCTGTTCCAATTATGCACTTCATGACCTTTGCACATTCGGCATGTTTTGCATCTATCCATAAAGCAATAGAAATGAAAAAGTTATGCAACATACCCGGATATTGCTGCAACTACATCGAGTAGGGATTCCTGAGGAAGGACGCTGATTGCTGGTGATACCTCGCGAAAAACGGCGGCGACAAGCTCTATCCGTGAGAGTGCTGTGTCGCTTGGAAATAAAGCCGTAGCTCCTTGACGACACATAACAGGAGTATTAGGCATTGATCTTACAATTGGAGTTTCTTCGGGAAGCCAGCTCTGGAGCTGGGCTACTGAAATTCCAGGACACATTGTAACCACAGTTGGCCGTGATGTTACATCTAGAGTTTTAATGATGCTAGCCAACTCTAGGCAGACCTTTGGCACATCTATTGGAAGAGTACATATAAGAACAACATGAGAGTCGGATTGTTGTGAGGTGACCGTACTCCAAATGGTCGAGTCCAGATTATTATTCGTAACATTAGCAAGGGGAAACTTCGCTTTCAATTCGTCAATCTGCTCCTGTCGGCGAGCTGTAACTGAGATTTTACACCCATCTCTCCAGCTACTATTTGTCGAATAAATGCCACTTATGAGGGCCTGTGCAAGACATCCGCCTCCTATGAATGTGAGTTGATCAGGCGTTGACTTTCCAGGTTCCATAGCTTTCAAATTGGGCCGTGTTGACGTCTCATCCGGAGACTATTTGGATGTATTAGGCGCAAAATAGTTGAACAAAGTAATTAAGAATCTTCAAGATAATCTCAATGGTAATCTTCAGTAATGTGTGCTGACTTGATATCAAGACAAATGATTTGTAAATGAATACCCACTTTTTGGTGCTTATAGCTGTGCGTGATATACTCAATGCCACTGATGTTGCGTATTGCAGTTTCCCCATCTTTACTTCAACAAAAGAGAGATGCACTAAAAAAAGTCCTAATTTCCATATTCGATTATATACCAGCTAATAACTTGCTTATTTAATTGCGTAATAGCCTGGATTTGGCCAGAATCCTACTGTTAATGGGGGTCGTTCTAAATACTAACCATGTAAGTGTTGTATTACAGGGGTAAGGGAAGGGTATGGAATCGATGATCTAAAGCTACGCTTGCAGACATCGCCTCCGCAGCTCCCGGGCTTTAACAAAGGTTCCTCCATTGCTCGAGAGAAAAGACCGTTCAATATCCACCTCCCTAATCTATCTGTGGTTTTGTTCCGAGTAATAGCCCCGTAGTACTCGTATACGAAATCTTGGGGTAGCGTGAGTTGTCTTATTTTGTACTCCGTACTTATCGGCCAACTATAAAGACGGATCTCCACATGGAGAAGAAGAACGGCAGGGTTCCGTAAACCAAGTTCGGATCACCAACACAAGAAAGAAAAGGGAAAAACAAGTGATATTCTAGGTGGTAATGGAACTTCCAGATAACGCTTGACGATGCCCGCACCAGATGATGGCCTAGAGTCTTCACCTCTCCTACAGGTGTCTGATGAAGATACAGAGAGGAGAGAACAACAGAAAGCAGACATCTTCAAATGGAGCAAAGTGGCTATTCAAAATGCCATTTTGGCAGCAACTTTTCTCGTCCTATATGCATTCGCCGACATCTTGAGATATATATCAACAGTTCGTCTTGTCGAACTTGGCATCTGTCGTGAGCATTTTCTCCAAAGCGATCCCCAATCTGGAGAATATTATCGCAACATTCCAGAGCATCTCTGCAAGCTACCAAGCATTCAGCAGCGGCTCGCACACCTACGTGGCTATTTGGCAGCTTTGGAAGCCATTGTTGGCCTAGTCTTTACACTCCCATACGGCCTACTTGTTGACCGCCTTGGAGAGCGTCTAGTTGCTGGGATCAACGTTATAGGATATTTGCTCTCCTGCGCATGGATTATCGTGGTTTGCTACTGCTGGCAGTTTTTCCCCATATGGAGCGCCGTGCTGGCGCCATTATTCAGAATAATTGGTGGCGGATCACCGATTCTCTCATCAGTCATATACTCAATTGCAGCGAAAAGTACTCCGGATTCCAGCAGGTAAATCCCCCCACGTTCGCATTCAATTCGGGGCTATGGACACTAACTGCACCCCCAGAGCTCAGTGTTTCTTTTTTTTCATGGCTGCACAACTCCTGACCGAAATCTTATCAATCATGGTAGCGGCGCAATTACTTGACCACAATCTTCTGTTTACGCCAATGATTATAAATTTTCCGGTCGGCCTTTTATGCCTTGCCACGCTATCTATCATCCGCCCCTGCGCAACTCATCCTGCCGGTCCACTACCAAGAGATGGGTACGAGTCAGCGAGAGGATCAGCAGCAAAGGTTCTTGGGTCTATTCGAGGCAGCAGCCACGTTCTTTCGGAACTTTTGAAAGACCGTAATGTTGTTGCACTACTTGCTACAGTCCCTGTGGCCAAGCTCGTGAACCCTGTTACCGAACTAATGCTTCAGTATATTCCTAAAAGATTTGGCCTATCGCTTGCATCGGTCGGTTACAGATCCACA
Source organism: Trichoderma harzianum CBS 226.95 (assembly GCF_003025095.1). Lineage (NCBI taxonomy): Eukaryota > Fungi > Ascomycota > Sordariomycetes > Hypocreales > Hypocreaceae > Trichoderma > Trichoderma harzianum. The sequence continues at coordinate 127,333 of NW_020209280.1, forward strand.
TCCTTCCCCTTCCGTTGTCCTATTTTCTCACTGGTGCCTAGGCTAGTCGAGCGTTATCCATTCAAGCAATCGAAAGTTTGATCCTTCTCGTCGTCATTCTACCAATCCTGAAGAAAGTCTTCGAAGTCAGGCTCCATATTGTATCTGCAAAAGCGGACCTATTCATTGCTCAGTATGGTTTTTTATTCATGAGCGCAGGCTGCATCCTTATGGCGTTATCTCAATCATTGGGGGCCTTTATTTCAGGTCGGGATCTTTTACTCGCTCAACTTACTCGCCTCCAGCTAACTGTAATCTCGCAGGGCTTCTCGTATTCACACTTGGTTGCAGCACACGGCCAGCTCTACAGTCTATACTAACCGATCTAGTTAAACGTGAGCATATCTCTGTTCTTTATGCTATTATTGCGGTTTGTGATGGTATAGGATCAGCCGCTGGTGCGTTTATACTCAACCGATCCTTTGCAATTGCCATTGGGTGGGATAATAAGTTGTATCTCGGGCTGCCATTCGTTATCGGCATGGCGTGCTATATTCTTGGCTTCGTGGGATCCATGCTCGTCAGGGGTGATGCGCTCCTATGAAACCGGAATGGGTGGCTTGAGAACTGCTCTACCCAAATTCCGAGGCCATTTTCGATGAATTCTTTCAAGATGGATTCATTCTAGTAATTAGATCTTATCCTATCCTACGAAGAATGCTAGTATGTTCCTGAGATTCTCATATGCTGAAACTCGCCCGCTGTCATAAATGACACGTCTTTTGCTTTCGCTGTGTCGTGTAGCAATGGGCGTAAACTCGCCGCTCGATTGGGCTTCGCAAAATACGCAATGGAAAAGCGTTCGTCTACCGTATCTTGCATTGGTCCCGTCTGATCTTCCTGCGCTAACAAGCTAGGCAAGTGTACGCGATGCCGAGCGCTGCATAATCCGGTCCACATCTGCAGACAGTCTCCCACATTGAGTATACACTCGTAACGGCCTCCACTCTCGATATCAACAAATTCACCACTTCCGGACGGCAGTTCCATTTCTAGGGAAAACGTTAGCAGCTTCCTCATAAAGGCTAGCTGGGGCAAAGAAAGCGCATGGAAAGTGGGGGAGATTTGCGCCAACTGAGAAGCAAAATAGAACATAATTCTTACGCAATCCACCAACGTCGTCTTGGAACAATAATGTGATGGTGCCGAAATCAGTGTGAGCTGCAATGCGAGTCGAGTGGGAGAATTCGCCACGTGGTACCGCAGGATAATGCGTCAAGCGCAGTTCGTTTGACTGCTCGGAATGCAGTTGGCTTAGAGTCTGCCTGGGGAGCCCTAGGCCAACGGAAATGGCTTCAAGGATGGCTAGTTCGGCGCGGTAGCAGCTTGAAAAGAATGATGTGAAAGTGGGCTGAAATGCGTCGTGCACCCCGGATGGCGGCCATATGTTGCCATAAAGTGCATCTTGTGGTGATCCAATGTCATACGATTCCTAGTCGGGCGAATTGGTTATCAGCGTGTGAAATCTGTGAAAGTCCGGTGCTGGTCGGCAAACCTTCATATCCTTAAGCAGGGGCCTTGGTACAGACGTGCCGTGGTTTGAGACGGCAGAGACATTCTCAATGCCGAATGCACTGTAACCTCGGTGGGGGGTTGCTGTGGGAGGGTGGGGAGATTTCAGTTTCTGGTCCAAAGGCAGCTGGAAAAACTCTCGACTCTAGATAGCGAGCGGTTAGCGTACGCTTTGCATTTCGATGCACACGAGGTTGCTCAACTGTCTCAAAGGCTCCGTCGATATCTGATGGCGGAATGCCAATATTGGCCAATCTAGCAAAGCCAAACTGCTTCAAACTCGACACCAATTGACGGCAAAAGCCCTCCCGCTCAGCGGTATTGGTGCTATAAAAATTGGAGAAATCAAGCCGCTCGAACATGGTTTGATGTTCAACAATGAAGGACTATCAGATACCTCGCTCTTCCTGGTTGTTCAAAAATTACGGACCACAGTAATCAAATTATTCGTTGTAAGAAGTCGTATTTAACATGCTGTGGCTTCCAAGAGAGGCAATGTTACAATGACCCAAGTCGTGCCAGGGTGTCGGGACGGCTCGAGACTAAGGCTGCATATTCTTTGCTAGTACTTGCGGAGTAGGTCCACGATCTTTTGGAAACTCCACACATGCCAGGGTACGGGGAACCGATTTGAACTGCCCCAAGGGGTATCACACCGTGGCGAGGAACTATCCACCGTAAACAGGTTAAAATCCATCCTTGGGAGATAACATTGATACTGTTGCGGATGCGGGATATAAGCCAAAGGCGTCCTCAGTAGTTGCGTTTTGTGAGGCCCACAATGTCTCGTTTTTGCGTAAGTGAGATATTACCCTGTAGTTTGTAGAATACGAGTATATGAAAGTTCAGTCAAGATGAAATCTACCCGTTGGATCCACCCTTCGTAATCCAACTGGAAGGAAACCTTCCATTTAATCCTAAAATTCCCAAAACAGCCTAAAAATCAGCATAGTTTTTAACTAAGAAACGTACAGCTTTGATACATAAAATAAAAATAATAGACTAATACTAAAAAAAAAAAATTTAAAAAAAAAAGAAAAAGGTATATCAAGAAAACTTTAAAGAATAACTTATATATATATGTTTATTTCATTATAGGGGCTATAGTGGTTGCAAAGCTAATTTTATCTTATAAATATGGCTGGCTTTAGCTAAGTTTAGGGCGATTTTTGCAATCTTTTGCAATTTCCTCTATCCGGTATAGCCTAGGATCCCATATATATTAGAGTCACTAAGCTCCAGGGTACGGACCTCTCTCGGTCTGAACAATGACATTTACGTACGTTATCTTGTCCTCCACAGCCTTTGGCTTGTTTTTACTAATATTCGGAGAAGCTTGCAGGAAAAACGCACTATATGCCGTGATTGTTTCTACACAAACGGTTAAGCTGAAACTTGAATGCTTATTTTCGCCTGGGAACAGCTGCGCAGATAGCATAGAATTATTGTAGGGGCATTTCATTATACCTCCACCTCAGTCAATAACACTTCCAGTATGCAGCAACGGAAAACATAAGCCAAGTTACAAGATTTGATCATAATTGTACTTTCGAACATGTCCGAGACACAAGGCTTCGATAGCTCAGCCAAAGTCATGGCAGATGAACAAGTCGTCCCACCCAACTCTAAGAGTGATTCTGTGTCAGAGCAAGAGCTTGATCAGATATGGACTTGGAATGCTTCGATACCGCCTCCAGTGGAAGGTTGCGTTCACGATCTCATCAAGGAAATAGCTCGGAACCAGCCAGATGCCCTGGCAGTTTGCGCCTGGGATGGTGATTTCACCTATTCTCAATTGAACGACCTGGCTAACGAGGTCGCCCATCGTATTCTCGAGTTTGGCATCGAACCAAAGTCGAACGTACCGATCTTATGTCCCAAGTCACGATGGACTTGTATCGCAATGCTTGCTGTGATCAAAGCGGGATGTAGCGCGATAGCCCTTGATGGGACTCAGCCTGATACAAGATTGCGATCAATCGTCCACCAGACGAAATCTCGATTGATCGTTTCATCAGCTACATATGCTCCGAGGGCGGCTCTGTTGATGGATGTGCCAGTCCTTCAGCTTGACGACACATTACTAGAAGTTCAGGAACTCTCAAGAGTTCATTCATCTTCATTACCCTCCATCTCGCCATCCGATATTGTGTATATATCGTTCACGTCGTAAGTGGCTCTTGGCGTTTCTTGTCTTTTTAATTTCCCTTGGAAAACATGGACCTGGTACTTGTGTGAAGCAGGCTACAACGGCCCTCACTTCAAGTGTATCTCTAGCTTGTCGCATTGTATTATTGACACATGAGGATTATATAGAGGTACGACTGGGCAGCCCAAAGGTGCCTGTATTAGCCACTCGAATGTTAGAAGTGCAGTCCACTACCAAGGCAAGAAGCTTGGATTTCACCGAGGAGCGCGTGTGTTTGACTTTGCTCCCTATTCCTTCGATGTAGCGTGGAGCAACTTTTTGCATACGCTATGCGCAGGTGGCTGTCTCTGCATTGCTTCAGAGCCGGACATGGTGAATGATCTCTCGTCCGCCATAACTGCTTTCAAGGCGACCTTGATCAACATAACCCCGACTGTTCTGCGAACAATAAATCCGATACCGCCAACTATTGAGACGGTGCTTCTAAGTGGCGAAATGCCATATCGGGAAAACGTGACCGAATGGGCTGGACGCGTGAGGCTGCTTAATACCTATGGACCTACCGAATGCACTTTCAAATGCGCCTTCTCCGTCATCAATCCATCCCAGGAGGGTCGCCCAGATATCGGCACCGGAGTTGGTTTCTCTACCTGGCTTGTCGATCCTGACAACCACGACCAGCTTGCTACTATAGGATCAGTTGGGGAGCTGTACCTCGAGGGCCCATTAGTTGGTCAGGGCTACTTATCAGATCCTGAAAAGACAACAATGACATTTGTCAACGATCCCCCATGGTTACTGGCAGGAAGTAGTAACCGAGCCGGCCGGCGGGGTAGACTTTACAAGACTGGGGATCTTGTAAAATACAAGTCTGATGGCAGGCTGTTATTTATTGGCCGGAAGGATAACTCTCAGTTGAAAATACGAGGCCAAAGGGTCGAAATTGGTGATGTTGAGCATCACGTACGTGCTTGCCTTGACGACTCTCTTCCAATTATTGTCGACATTATTCAGCCCTTTGGAAGTGATGGCTTCTCTTTGGCTATGTTTGTCTCGACAAAAGATGTGGATACTGAACGCGTCAAAAAATTACTGGATGGTCTTGGAGACAGGTTACGAGATGTGTTACCAGGTTTCATGGTCCCCAGTATCTACCTCCCAATCGATGATATCCCTGTCGCCTCTACCGGAAAAGTTGATCGCCAGTCATTGCGACAAATGGGAAGCACTATGTCCTGGAAGAAGATTATTGCGCTGCAATCAACAATTCTTTCCATTAAAGAATATTGCGAGCCTGCTACGGACAAAGAGAAGCAGCTCAGTACGGTATGGGCAGAGGTCTTGGACTTGGACTCTGGCCTTATTAGCACAACAGACAACTTCCTTCGACTTGGAGGTGACTCTGTGGCCGCCATGCGTGCAGTTGCGAAAGCTCGAGAGTACAGATTGCCATTGACTGTTGCAGACCTTTTTATGAGCTTAACGCTGAGAGACCTGGCTCGGATGACTGAGAAGCAAGCAATCAGCCACGAAGCTGATGAGATCACGCCGTTTTCCATGCTGACTGGGACAAAGAACAAGACCGATATTTGCAAAGAGGCTGCAATCCTATGTGGTGTTGAAGTGGCCGAAATAGAAGATGTTTATCCTTGCACACCACTACAGCAAGGAATGCTCGCAATGACGAGCAGAAACGAGGGCGCGTCACGTCTTGGAGGCGAATCCCCGAAATTGAGGATGGACTACGTTTCGAGAACTGTTTTTGAACTACCCAAAGATATTGATATTGAGCGGTTACAGGCTGCATGGACAACCACCGTCACGAGCGCATCGATTCTTCGAACAAGAATCGCCGATCTATCTGGGGAAGGCCTGGTGCAGATTATTGTTGCCGACAGCCGTGTGCGGCAGCTGCAACAGTTTAAACATATCAACAGCTTTCTGGAGCTAGCACAGCCCATGGGTTTGGGGACTCCTTTATGTCGCGCAGGCGTGATACGAGGTGACTCCCCATATTTCGTTCTGGAAAGGCACCACGCCATATTTGATGGATGGTCCACAACACTTATTTTGGACTTCCTCGAGGCATCTTACCGACAGAATGGAAGAACATTGCAACCCCTTGAACCCTTCCAGCCATTTATCAAGTATGCCTTGGTAGCAGACAGCCCAGAAGCAGCAACGTTCTGGAAGTCTCAATTTGCTGACTCTGAGGCCACCATTTTCCCATCTCTTGGCTATGTGTCAGATGAAAAACTCGACATAAGTCATGAAGTCACAGATTTGGAGTGGCCACGAAGCGGTATTACACCATCGTCAGTAATACACTCAGCACTTGCATTGTTACTTGCCTCATATACAAATTCGAACGACGTCAAGTATGGAGCCACTGTAAGTGGCAGACAGGCCCCTGTCTCTGGAATATCTCGAATCGCTGGTCCTACAATTGCTACAATTCCGATACGAACGAAATTTGATTGGGATTCTACGGTGGAAACTCTGTTACAACAGGTCCAGCAGCATGCCATAGAGCTCTCTGTCCACGAACAGTTTGGCCTCCAGCGTATTCAGCGCGCTCAAGAAGAAAACGAAGAGGCTAGCCAATTCCAAACTCTCCTGGTTATTCAGCCAGCTACACAAGGGACAAGTCAGACAGATGGTGGCCTCTTTTCTCATGCAAAAACCCTCAAACTTGATCCCCCGAAAGACATATTCAAGCAAGGGACAAATGATACAGAGCGCAACAATATACTTCTTAAAACTAATGGAAGTGTGCATGAGACATCCCAGTTGCTTGGATTAGATACTGGAAGTGACTCTCAGCATACATCTACGTTCAGCCTTGTGTCTAAAGACGGACAGGACGACAGCATGGGCATATACAACTCATTTGGAATGCTGATAATCTGTCAGCTGGAGAATACTGGATTAAACTTGAAAATAAACTTCGATTCAGGCGCGATTCGGCAGGAGCAAGCCCAACTTTTTGCACATCAGCTGGAACACTTGATAAGACAGCTCTGCGGTGAACAAATGACAAGGTCACCATTGCGCAATATTGCCTCACGCAGCGAAGGAGATCTCAAGCAAATATTCAACTGGAACACAACCCTGCCAGAGGTAGCCGAGGGATTTATAACCGATTTAATTGACCAGCAAGCTGTAAACTCTCCAGATGCTATTGCTCTTTCGTCATGGGATAGAGAATTTAGCTACGGGGAGCTGGAAAATGCTTCAAACCGCTTAGCGTGCCGCCTGCAACAAGAAGGAGTTGGTCCCGGATCAATTGTCATATTAAGCTTCGAGAAATCTTCTTGGATGGCTGTCAGCATGATCTCTGCTCTGAAAATTGGTGCGGTCGTGCTACCGATGTCTTCACCGACATCGAACAAACGAGCGCAAGCTATAGTCCAAAGCCTACAACCAACAATTGCAATTGTGTCGAATTCTTCTGATGCGTATCCGTTCCGAGATCTCATCCCAACTTTTTCTATATCTGAGTTGGTGCAGTTTGGCGACGAAGAATGGCTTCGAGTACTTCCACCCCATGAGACACACTGCTCAGACCCGGCTCTCATATTATTCACCTCTGGCTCAACAGGAATACCCAAGGCTATTCTATGGAGCCACACAACCCTATCGAGCAACATTCAGGCGGCCAAAATTTCTTTCAATATCACAACTAGTAGCAGGGTATTCCAGTTTGCTGGATATGACTTCGACGTTAGCACAGTGGAAACACTTGCAACATTATCTGTTGGAGGTTGCTTGTGCATACCATCTGAGTCAGACAGGACCAATCGACTGACTGGAGCTATCAATGATGCCAAGGCTAATTGGCTATGTTTGACGCCTTCTGTATCCGAAACTCTGGTTCCCACAGGACTGCCCTCGTTGAAAACTCTCGTGTTTGCGGGTGAAAAACTGCAACGTAAGACTGCGTTTAGGTGGACAGAGCAGATCGATGAAGTATATAACTGGTATGGGCCGGCTGAAGCTTCAGTCGCAACTTCATGTTCAATTGACAAAAATACATGGAAAAATGGAATCATTGGCACGAGTAAATTTGGCGCGACTTGGCTTGTCGAGCCCAAAAATCCAAGTGTCCTAGCGGCAATTGGTACAATTGCGGAACTGTGCATCGAAGGGCCTCTTCTTGCGAGCTACACTGGCAAAGATAGCCATATGTTAAACGAGAAAGCTTTCTTTTTTCCGTCTTGGCTTCGTCGCGGTACCTATGAACCGACTACACAGAGTAGACAACTCTATCGAACTGGCGATCTGGTCAAGTATGACGTTGACGGAACTATTCTCTTTATCAGCCGAAAGCAGGACTCAGAAAGAAAGATAAGAGGCCAGAGAATAGACCTGAACGAAGTGGAAATTTATGCTCAAGCATTTTTGCTTGGAAAGCTTGACGTAACAATTGTAGCCGAAATCATTTCCCCATCGGGTAGCGGCAGCGATACTTTGGCTCTCTTCATTAGTCCCGTGGGCACTGAGGCTCATGAGGAAGGCGTTGCAAGTTTTGTCAAGCGAGCCCTGCCGGCTGAAGAGTTGGAACTCGACTTGTCAAACCATCTGCCATCATATATGGTACCAAGAGTCTATGTTTCTATCGAAAAAATCCCCATGAATCACTCTGGAAAGACTGATAGGAAGCGCCTGCGCCTTATCGGCAGCTCATTAACCCACCAACAATTGGCATCTATGCAGCCTTTACGCAAAGAAACACGGACGCCCTCTGGTGCTATGGAGACAACACTACAACAGATTTGGTCCGAAGTTATCGGCATTGACGCTGATGCGATATATGCTAACGACAGTTTTTTCCGCCTAGGAGGCGATTCCATTACAGCCATGCGCCTGGTAGCATCTGCACGTAAACAAGGATTTTTATTGACGGTTGCGGATATTTTCGAAGCGCCTCAACTTGAGAAAATGGCAGTAAAGATTCAGCACGATGTTAGCGCTCTCGATGTAGTGCGTCCGTTTTCACTTCTCGGAAGCGGCATTAGCGAGGCCGAGGGCCGTTCATTTGCGGCCAGACTGTGCTCAGTTTCGGAATCTCAAGTGATTGACATTTACCCTTGCACATCCTTACAGCAAGGTTTACTGGCTCTAGGAGCTAGAAAACATGGCCAATACGTTTCACGCAGTGTTTTAGGGCTGCAAGCCGAAGTTGACACTGAGCGACTTCAACAGGCGTGGTTGGCTACAGTGGAAAAGCTACCGATCTTGAGAACACGAATCATAGATATTCCTCGCCAAGGTTTGGTGCAAGTAATTCTCAAGGCATCTCCTTTACGATCTGGCCAAGATGTGGAAGCCTATGTCCGAGATGATGAACTGGAGCCGATGGGTTTGGGGACAGAACTCTGCCGCGCCGCCATCATTGGTCGCAATTTCATATTCACAATCCATCACTGTACTTATGATGGTGACTCATTGAAGATGATTCTAGATGAGATTGAGTCGCAGTACTTTGGAAAACCTGGATTGGCTGTTACACCGTTCCAAAACTTCATCAAGCACCTAAGCCAAGTAAGACATCAGGACGCATCTAACTTTTGGCAAAACCAGCTTGCAAATTTAGAACCTCGACAGTTTCCAGTTCTACCATGTTTGGACTATCAGCCACAGGCAAATGAAGATCTTGAACATTCAATTTCACTGAAATGGCCACATACTGGAACCACGCCGTCCACAATAATACGGTCATCTTGGGCAATTCTGGCTGCTCAATACACGTCATCAAGTGATGTGATGTTTGGACTGACAGTCAGTGGACGTCAAGCAGACCTTAAAGGCATAGAAAACTGTGTTGGACCAACCATATCAACAATACCTGTTGCGGTTTCGTTGAATTGGAGCGAGACCGTCGGAGAATTCCTTGAACAATTGCAACGCCAAATGATCGAAACAATTCCCTATGAGCAGTTTGGACTTCAAAATATCCAGAATCTATACAAGCATTTGGATTCTTCAATGATACAAACTCTGCTTGTGGTGCAGCCTGTAGCTGAAGGAAAGAGGCTGCATGAAGATAACCGGTTGTTCAAAGCTCGAAGCTTCTCGGCAAATCTCAGTACACAAGGCACCGATCCTTTCAATACATATGCTCTGATGATTATTTGCGAATTGGCATCTGATGGGCTGCGTTTGCGAATGAGTTTTGATAGCAACATCATTGATCAAGAGCAAATGCGTCGCATGGCGTATCAGTTTGAGACTATACTTGGACAAATATGCTCAGAAAATATGACGGCAGTTACACTTGATGAAATCCAGACAGTTAGCAATAACGACCTGGAATTTTTCTGGAGTAGAAATGCAGAGCTTCCTGACGCGACGAATACGTGCATTCACGATATCATCGCGGCAGTTGCAACAGCGCATCCAAATAAGATTGCCATAGATGCTTGGGACGGACAGTTTTCCTACCAAGAAGTTGAAGACCTTTCAACTACTATTTGCCAAAGACTGATGCAGCTGGGAACTGTAAAGGGTTCAGTTGTTGCACTTTGTTTTGAAAAATCTAAATGGGCTCCTGTCGCTCAAATTGCTGTTTTTAAAGCTGGGGCAGTTAGTTTGCTGCAATCCAGTGCCGTTCCTGAGCGTCGAATTGCCACCGTCTTTAAAAATGCCAATGTGAAGATCGCATTGGTCTCTGAGTCTCTCATCGAGATGATTTCTCGACACGCTAAAAGTTTGACGATCGAACAACTCTTGACAACGCCCCTTCAAGATGTACGCATGCCATTACCGATATTGGACATGAGCGATCCAGCTGCTATTCTTGTTTCATCTGGAAGCACAGGAGAACCAAAACAAATCCTCTGGAACCATAGAGCATTGTCAGGAAATGCCAAAGCTCACAGTGAATACCTGTCTATCGATGCATCTTCTCGAGTCTTCCAGTTTGCCTCATATGATTTCGACCTTGGCACTATCGAGGTCATGTCTGCGCTTGCCAGTTTAGGTTGCGTGTGTATACCATCAGAAGTCCAAAGAATGGATGGATTGTCAACCGCTATCAACAACTTGGGAGTCAATCATGTTAATGTTACCCCTTCGACGGCCAAGTATCTTCGCCCTGAAGATATGCCCAATCTAACAACCCTCGTATTCGCTGGTGAGAACCTCACTCGGCAGGACATCGATAGATGGAAGGGAAAAAGTCAAAAAATTATTAATTGGTACGGACCTGCTGAATGTTCTGTGGCGACTTTCTGCGCTGTTGACGACGAGACCTGGCGTAGCGGTGTTATTGGGCGGATTGATTCGAGGCATCCGACCCTCTGCTGGCTCATTGATCCGAGAAACTACAACAAGCTGGTACCTTTTGGTGCTGTTGGTGAAATTGCACTCGAAGGGCCCATGTGCGCTGAAGGCTACCTTGGAAATCAGACGAAAACAGACCTTGCATTCTGTAGAGATCCAAGGTTCCTGGAATTGGGGCAAGGAGTGGGTAAATCCGGTAGACCAGGCCGCATTTATCGTACTGGCGATCTGGCTAGATATGATACGAACGGCGATTTAATCTTTTTGGGTAGAAAAGACTTTCAACTCAAAATCCGAGGTCAGCTTGTTGCCCCGCAAGAGGTAGAGCATTCTATACGGCAATGCCTTGTGGGTGGAGACGAAGTTCAAGTGGTGGTAGATGCTGTCGTGCCTAAACATAGTGGCAACCTTACTCTTGTTGCATTTGTCAACTTGGCTACTCAAGATGCAGTGGAGAGTCTAATAGCAGGATTGAACGAAAAGCTTAGAACTGTTCTACCCCGATATGCCATTCCATCTTACTACATACCCATTCCATCCATTCCGACGACGCAAACAGGAAAGAGAGATCGAGCTCGATTACTGGAAATTGGGTCTGACTTCAACCCCCCACGTCAAGAATCTGAAGGAAAGAAGCTACAACCATCGACTACTACCGAGATCAAACTGAGAGAACTGTGGTCTCTTGTCCTTGGGATAGATCCTTCTGAGATCTCGGCAAACGATAGCTTTCTGAGAATGGGGGATTCTATACAGGCGATGCGATTGGTTGGACTAGCACGACAGCAGAATTTACGTCTATCAGTGGCTGAGATCTTCCAGCATCCTATATTGCTAGATATGGCAAAACAACTTCGGCATATGGACGAGGAGAAAGATGCGGTTTCCATCGGCCCATATACGCTGCTTCATTCAACGCAGCCGGTAGAGCTTCTACGTCAACAGGCAGCATCCATGTGTGACATTGCCTATGATGACGTTGAAGACTTATTTCCTTGCACGCCGTTGCAAGAAGGACTATTAGCCCTGACTATAAAACGTGAAGGCGATTACACCGGTCGCAATATTTTGAAGATCAACCCATCGGTCGATATCGCGCGATTTAGAAGAGCGTGGGAGAAGGTGGTTTCTACGTTGCCTATCCTGCGAACACGGATTGTGGATCTTCCAGAGCAAGGCTTATTGCAAGTCGTTATCCGCGAACACAGCTATTGGATTGAGGCGGATGATATCAACGAGTATCTCACAAGGGAGAGACAACTAAATATGGGACTTGGGTCCCCCCTCATGCGATATGGGCTCGTTTCGAAAAGTCCTAGCCAAGAACGAGCGCGTTCAGGCGACAGCGAGAAGGAATGTTCCTCTTCGCTCTATTTTGTATTGACTATGCACCATTCCATCTACGATGGCCTAACCACGCCATTAATATTCGAAATGTTGGAAAATTTCTACAACGGCAAAACACCATTAACGCACTCTAATCTCCAGTCATTTGTCAAATATATGGGAAACATAGACAGAAAGGCTCAAATTAACTTCTGGAAAGCTCAGTTCAAGGATTTGGAGGCTGTACAATTCCCTACCCTACCATCCCCAACATATCAACCACAGACGAATTCCATTTTAGAGCGGTCTATTAGAGATATCACTTGGCGGACGGACAATATCACTCCGTCGACAGTGATACGCTCCGCATTCGCACTACTATGCTCGCAGTATTCCAATTCAACGGATGTTGTATTTGGGACAGTGGTAGATGGGCGCAAGGCTTCAGTTGAAGGTATTGAGAGACTAGTAGGCCCTACCATTGCTACTGTGCCAATCAGAACCAAAATCCCCAAAGAAATAACTGTCGCGAAACTCCTCAATGCAATGCAGCATCAAGCGACCGATATGATTCCATACGAACAAATGGGGCTATCGGCAATACGCTTGATCAGCGATGAAGCGCAACAAGCGTGTCAATTCCAAGCGTTTTTAGTCATCCAACCGCAGGAGCAAAATACGAAGGAAAATGATCTTTTTAATTCGGCATCTACACAGGTCGACTCTGAGGTTGAATCTCGTCGTTACCATGGGTTTAACTCATATGCATTCTCCTTGATTTCTACTTTAGTTGAGAATGAACTAAAATTGGAATTCTGCTTCGATTCGACTGTTATCGAGAATGAAGCGGTCCAACGAATGGCAACAACCTTTGACCAATTGCTGAGAAATCTTTGTTCGCATGGTCTAGACGATTCATCTGTTGAAGATATCACTATGGCAAGTGATCAGGACCTCAACGAGATTTGGAAATGGAACTCTGATCAACCGGAGAGCATTGAACGATGTATCCATCATCTTGTTGGAGAGGTTGCCCAAATCCAACCTGATGCTTTAGCAATTTCTGCTTGGGATGGAGACTTGAGCTACAAGCTCTTGGATCGCTTAGCTAACGCAGTTGCCTACAAGTTGGTTGAAATCGGTGTTAAGCGGAATATGATCATTCCAATTTGTTCTGAGAAGTCAAAATTTGCCATCATAGCGTTTCTTGGTGTTATTAAGGCGGGAGGCGCCGCCCTTCTATTGGATCCCACTCTACCCACCTTACGGCTCAAGTCAATCATCGACCAAGTCAATCCATTGTTGATTCTGACCTCTGCCTTACAAGAATCACTGAGCTCTACTTGGAGCACAAGAACCTTGGTCGTGAGCGACAGTTCAGACTTTATTCAATCTTCCATGGTCAAGGAAGCAGGCCGTGCTACTAAAGAGTTGCCATATGTTGACCCTTCTGATCTATTGTACGCAATTTTTACAAGTGGAAGTACAGGAACGCCCAAAGGCTGTCTCATGCAGCACCGAAACTTTAGCAGCGCGGTATTACATCAACGAAGCGTTCTAAAGCTCCATAATCGCTCACGAATGTATGATTTCTCATCCTATGCGTTCGATGCATCTTACTGGAGCGCCTTTCATGTTCTCACTGCCGGGGGCACTCTATGTATCCCAAGTGATGCAGAAAGAAAGAATGATCTGACGGAGAGCATTCGGAGGTTTTGCGCCACAGACATCTTTCTCACTCCTTCTACGGCACGTCTAATAGACTCTTCACTAACACCGACGTTGCGCAATGTTCATCTTGGTGGCGAAGAGGTTACAAAGGACGACGTTGCTCGGTGGTTGCCGTATGCAAACACTTTTGTATCTTACGGACCAGCTGAATGCTCTGCGGGAACACTATACTATAACGTGCCAAATATAATGCCATCGCGACTAGCTATAGGCAAGCCCGTAGGCGTCTCTGCTTGGGTTGTGGATCCTGAAAACAGTGACCGCTTATTACCGATCGAGTCTGTGGGAGAACTGTGTTTGGAGGGAGCATTGGTTGGCAAAGGCTATCTGGAAGACAAAGAAAATACACAACGATCATTTATTGAAAATCCACGATGGCTACTAAATGGTAGTCCTGACGGTTCTATACCCGGACGGAGAGGTCGACTTTACAAAACAGGAGATCTCGTAAAATACAACTCCATTGACGGAACATTCATATTCGTTGGAAGAAAAGATACGCAAGTTAAGCTCCGAGGACAAAGAATCGAGCTCTCTGAAGTTGAGCACCATGTCCGAAGCTGTTTGCTTTCAAGGCTGGAAGTTCAGACAGCAGTCGCAGAGATTATTACTCCAAAGATTACGGGAAGATCAGCGCTAGTTGTATTTCTCCAGCTTCAAAAGACTAATGACGTCAACATACGAGATGTTATGGATGATGTTGAGTACGAGTTGCGTCAACGACTTCCATCTTACATGATCCCGACAGCCTTTATACCGCTGGAAAATATTCCCCTTGGGATGAGTGGTAAAACGGATCGGAAACATCTGCGCCAGTTGGGGAGCTGTATTACCCTAGAACAATTAGCCGGCCCAGGGAATTCCTCAGATGGCAAATCACAGCTAACCCAGTCGGAATCTCATCTTCAACAACTGTGGGTGGCTGTTCTAGAAGTTCCAGCGGACAAAATTGGAAAAAACGGTAGTTTTTTGAGACTTGGGGGAGATTCGATATCGGCTATGAGGTTAACCGCTGTGGCTCATAGTCAGGGAGTCAATCTAACAGTGCAAAACATCTTGGGGGCAGCGCGGTTGTCTGAAATGGCAAAACTTATGACATACTTTGAATCAGAGAGCCCTGAGGCGAGCGATAACGTGATTTCACCGTTTTCGTTACTCAAAAATCCAGGCTCAAAAGACCAAGCTTTTGGATACATATCGAGACAGTGTGGAGTCGACATTTCACAGATCGAGGACATATTTCCTTGTACCGGAGTACAAAAGTCTCTTCTCTCAATGACGGCAAAATCCGAAAACTCATATACAGCCAGATTTTCTTTGCGGCTACGCGATGATGTCGACATAGAGCGTCTCCGGAATGCTTGGGAAAGAGTGAGTCGGGCTGTAGCACCTATTCTGCGCTACAGAATAGTCGACGTTCCATCGGAAGGCCTTGTTCAAGTGCAGATAAAGGAGTCTATCGATTGGAAAACCTATGGAAGTGTTGAGGCATATCTTGAGCAAGATCAAAGGGAATCAATGGGGTTGAACAAACGCCTTACTCGACTCGCAATTATCCAAGGCCCCAGTGTTCAAGGGCGGCTTTGTCTCATCACTCAGCATCATGCGATTTATGATGGTTACTCATTGAATCTACTTTTGGCAGAAGTAACAAGAGTATACGCCGGTAATGTAGGCGAGGGTCTCATTGCTCCCTTTCAACAGTTCATCCAGCACATCATGAAGGTTGATCAGGATGAAGCAAGAAAATTCTGGAGTAATGAATTTTCAGAGTTGGAGGCGATCCCATTTCCAGCCCTGCCGCATCAAAACCATCAACCTAAAGCCGACAGCACTGTTCGACGTCATCTAAAAGAGATTAACTGGCAGAACACAGACGCCACGGCTTCAACAAGTAAGTGCTCAACGACGGAGCCATCAGTACTCATGACATTGGTTACTGTATTTACTAATTTGGGTATCTCACAGTTATTAGAACAGCTTGGTCGATTCTCACAGCTCGCTACATGGATTCGAACGATGTGATTTTTGGAGCAATGGTCACTGGACGACAAGCGCCTTTAGTTGGCCTCGATCGCATGATCGCCCCTCTTATTAATGCCGTCCCTGTGAGAGTCAAAATAGACCCAAAAGCGACCGTGGATAGGTTGCTACAAAATGTTCAAGCACAAGCAATTGCAATGATTCCCTATGAGCAGACCGAATTGCTCGATATTCGACGAATCAACACAGATGCAGAGAGTGCAAGTCGATTCAACACCTTATTAGTTGTACAGCCTCCAAGCCAAACTGAATATGCGGATGGAGGCAGTAGTCCATTCCAGCATCAACCTGAGGTGGTTTCTACTCAGGACGGTCTTGACGACTTTAATCCAAATGCGGTTATGATGATGTGCCAGTTGGCCAAGCCCAACGATCTCGAGCTGGAAATTAGCTTCGACTCCAACATCATTGATTCGGCTCAAATGGAGCGCATCGCCAATCAGTTTGAGCACGTTTTGCGCCAGATTTGCAACTCGACTACTCAAGCGGTAGAAGATATCGATCTACTCAGTCCACAAGACATTAAGGAACTCTGGGATTGGAATGGCTCAGTGCCCACCGCAGTCCAAGAGTGTGTGCACGATATAATTGGGAACACAATGAAAAGACAGCCCCAAGCAATGGCAGTATGTTCTTGGGATGGAAGCTTGACATATGCTGAGCTAGATGATCTGTCATATCGTCTGGCTTCTCACTTGGTCGCTCTAGGTGTTCAGCCTGGAAGTATAGTTCCTCTCTGCTTCGAAAAATCAGTGTGGTATCCTGTTGCTGCTCTTGGCGCAATGCGGGCTGGAGGGACATGCATCGCCATGGACTCGACTCAACCAGAATCGAGACTGAGATCAATTGTCCAACAGGTAAACCCTAAACTGATTCTGTCTTCTGTTAACAATGAAGCGTTGGCAAGCCGCCTCTCCGATACTGCTGTGGTCGGTATTGACCGTAGCCGCATTCCAGAAGCTCCCACGGACTTCATGCTGCCCAAGATTAGCCCTTCGGACCTATTATACGGTACGTCCCATTCGATTCTATCTTCATTTGACAAGTCATTATGCTGACGTTAGTACACTGAGTAGTTGTATTCACAAGCGGATCCACAGGCGTGCCTAAAGGTATATTGACGACACATGAAAACTTTGCATCAGCAGCTACCCACCAAATGGATATCCTGCATATACATGAAGGAACCCGTGTCTTTGACTTTGTATCATACAGTTTTGATGTTTCCTGGTCCAACCACTTACAGACATTGATATGTGGAGGTTGTCTATGTATCCCATCAGAGTGGGAGCGCAAAAACGACATCGCCGGCGCGTTCAATAGGATGAAGTGTGATTATGTGTATTTTACGCCTTCGGTTGCCCGATCCCAGGACCCATCCTCGATGCCTGGCATCAGGACTTTGGCAATGGGCGGCGAGCCCATTCAGGCATCTGAGATCTCTCGCTGGACTCAGGCGGAAACTGTTATAGGAATTTATGGGCCAGCCGAATGCGCTCAAGCACTATCCTTTGCATACCTGGACTCCAAAACACGGAACAATCACGTCGGAAATCCGTTTGGTGCAAGGACTTGGCTCGTACAACCAGGTCGCCCAGACCGCCTTGCCGCTATCGGCACCGTTGGAGAGCTCATGATTGAAGGGCCAACCGTTAGCAAAGGATATTTTGGCGATACAAATAAGACGAAAGCAGCCTATATTCAGGATCCGACGTGGCTCCTGCTAGGCGCCGGGGAACATCCAGGGCGTCACGGTACACTTTACAAGACCGGCGATCTCCTACGCTACAACTCGGATGGATCCATGGACTTTTTGGGGCGGAAAGACGGTCTAATTAAGCTTCGAGGTCAACGGATTGAGCTGGCGGAAGTGGAACATCATGTGCGCTCCTGTATAGGCGATCACAGCTTGTGCGATGGCATCGCCGCGGAGATTATTGTGCCACAAAATAGCACCAACCCAATTCTCGCCGTTTTCTTGAGCCTTTGTAAAGAAAATACAATCCAACTCAAGGAAGTTGTACAGTTAAAACTCAGACGAGTCATGGAAGGGTTGGAAGAGAAGCTATGGGATCGTGTTCCGCAGTAGTAAGTAATTTTTTTTGGCTATCTAATATGAGTGTATGGGAAATTGCTGACTTTATTCCGTATAGTATGGTCCCTGGAGCATATATACTTGTAGAAAAGATTCCCATGACAACCACAAACAAAACAGATCGGCGGTCTCTACGAGAACTTGGAAGTAGGCGAACCCTAGAGCAGCTCGTGGAACTACAATCTCATGGGAAACCGCGAACCGTGCCATCCACTCTGATGGAAAAAAGGCTTCAGACCTTGTGGTCTTCTGTTCTTCGGATCAATGCTGAAAGTATTGGTGCTGAGAGTAGCTTTCTCCGCGTTGGCGGAGAGTCAATTACCGCTATGCGACTAGTCTCAGCAGCGCGGGAGCAAAACTTATCGCTGACTGTTGCAGACATTTTCAAATCACCGCGTTTGTCTGAATTGGCATTATTGGTCAAAGAAGTCAATGCCGATGAATATTCCCATTTGGCAACGCCATTCTCCTTTTTGGGATCTGATGACGCGCAAGGCTTCCTGAAGGAATTTGTAAAGCCTGCTCTAGATGTTGATCTCGAAGCTGTCAGGGACGTGATTCCCGCAACAGATTTTCAAGAACGCTCAATATTAGATGCACTTCAGGATCCGCCGAACAGATATCCTCACTGGATTTTTGATCTGCCTGCTGATGTGGATTTCCCAAAGCTTGAGCGCGCTTGCTTTGACCTAGTGAATCATTTCGACATTCTGCACACTGTCTTCATCCGAGCTAATGGTCGTTTTTGGCAAGTTTTATTATCGAACTTCAAGCCAACATACGATCATGTAGATGCAGACAACCAGGACATGGCCTTGTTTATAGATTCAATCTGCGGGGAAGATCTCAAAAGACCTCGACAATTGGGTCGTTCATTCGTTCGTTTCATCAGCGTCAAACACGCCTCAGGAAAGCATAAGTTTGTATTCAGAATCTCGCATGCTCAATTTGACGGCTTCAGCTGGGGATTGGTTCTTCAAACTTTGTCGACTCTCTATAATCAGCAACGGCTATTGCCATCTTCATCTTTTGCCCAATTCATTTCCTTCAATGAGAGGAAGAAGAGAGAAAGCAAGTCTTACTGGGCTTCAAGGCTTCATGGATCATTATATCCAGCATGGAGTTTGAGCGACTCAACAAATGACACATACGCCACAGATGACAGATTGACAATCAAGAAGACAATTCCAATGCTAAACACTCGGAGCATTGGAGGGTTTACGCCTGCGGTGATATTCCATGCTGCGTGCGCAATCGCCCTTTCTCGTCAATTTAATCAACAGGATGTGGTGTTTGGTCGCCTTGTGACCGGCCGTTCAATGCTGCCAAGTCATCTCCAAAACGTTGTGGGCCCCTGCATGACAGAGGTCCCGATCCGAGTGGGTATAACTACAAACAGCACTCTCGCCGAAGTTGCTTCGCAGCTACAAAGCCAATTCATTGAAGATTCGTCACATGAAGCTGCGGGGATGGTCGAGATTATAAGAAACTGCACAGACTGGCCACAAAATATAACGGATTTCGGCTGGCGAACATCCTTCCAGCAGGAAGAGGAAACTGAGTTTCCATTCTTGGGGTCACCTAGCACTGTTTCATTTTATGAACGACCCTTACTTCCTCGCAATCGTCCTGAGATATACGCCACGCCCCGAGAAGGAAGCCTTGATCTCGAATTTGAAGGGAATCGGAAACTTACATCCGAAAGTACAGTGATAAAACTTTTAGCAGAGCTTCAATCTATATTAGGGGTGTAGGGATAGCTATACATATAATAATAATAATACTATTCTATCGTACTATTCCATATTGAGTTATGAGATAACACAGAAAAGAGTGCGACAAGGGATAGAACAATGAGCATTCCGCAACGATACAGAGCAAAAAGGAACCATCTAGTCCTCGGATTCACCGTCGTCTGCTGACTTGCTCGGAACACAGCATGTCACTCCGCGCCTTTCCAAATCTTCGTTATATGCTTGAATTTTGGCTCTATCCTCTTCTGTAAACTTCCTGGGAATATTCTCCTCATCGGGGTGGAACATATCCCAATGGGATATGTTGCGGCCGTCGGCGGTGAGCAATCTCTCGGGCATCGGTCGACCATCGTAATATTCTCTGCTCTGGGTTGGGTTGAGGCCAACTGCATCAAGAATATTCCGTTCGTTGTCAAAAGTGCGAAGCACACCATCGTAGCCCAATGAACTTATGCCATGTCCGTCTGGATCTTTCTTCATCGATCTTTGTATGTCGCGCAGAGACATGTTGTCGCCCACAGGCTGTCGGTCTGCGACGGTTTGGGGCATGATCGGGTCCTATATTTGGATCATTGAATAGTTAGCATACAGACAAATGAGAGAGTTCGAGGAGTACTTGCTGACAATTTGTCCGCCTATCGCCAGCGAGTTGATGCAAGTAATGAAGGCGCGGACTCGTGAAGATTTCGAGGGGTATGGTATGTCCTTTCTTAATATATATGTCCAGGAAAAGGCAACGATGTGACGACCAACAAGCAAAGTCGATTGTTTGGGCCAGGGTCATGCGCACCCCATTTGGATGACATTAGGCACCAGGATGACTCAGTAGGAAGAGAACTCTGCCAAGACTAAGGAGAGATGTGCAGCACACATAGAGAGCTGCACAGCGCATTCATGAGGCGTGCAGTACAACTCAGAAAGATGACAGCACTTGACGAAGGATCAAAGATGAAGGATGAAGGATGAAGGATGAAGGATGAAGGATGAAGGATGAAGGAGTATATGATTCAGATAGTTCCATTGAACAGACAGCCTTTAATTTCATACTTCAGCGACCAATCTAAATATTATTCTCTCCAATCACTTGAACTAGTCACTCAATTGACGAGAGTGGTATCTCTCTTTAGAGATACGGTAACCTCAGAGAGAGAACGATATTCGACAGTTGTGATATTGCGTGAGCTTTACCTACTTCCCAGAACAGTAATGTTGAAGCCCTGTTCTTTAGTTGATCCCAGGGGCGGAATCATGACATTATCCTGCCAAAGTGACGGTTAAATATAACCATAAATCACAGGAATCGTTAATCGTTATACTATTTTATGCCAGACGTAGCCACTCCAACCAACATACAGTTGCTTTGACAGGGATTGTTGCGCCGCTCTGCAAAGACACAGCCACTCTGACCAACATGTAGTTACTTTGGTAGGGATTGTTATACTGTTTTGTGCGAGACATAGTCACTTTAACCAACCTTACTTTACTAAAACGCTACCTTCAGTGTTGGCCCTTTCTTATACGCAAGCTGAGTGGGGCAGTACAACTGCACGGGACCCTTAGTCAGCAAAAGCCCGCTGTAAGATCGCTATAATAACCGCTGTAATAACCGCCATTGTAGCGCGGGAGCAATCTAGTCCGGAACGACCGTAGGGAGTGAAGGTGTTACTAGATTGTCGACTAGAGCGGTCTCTCAACCGGAATCCTCATCTGCAGCGGTAAGTTTTAGACCTAATAATATCATAGATGTGTGTAGCCAAATAAATTAGATGCTATTTATCCTCATCTACAGCGTGTATCTTTGTTGTTATAGCGGGCTTTTGCTAACTAAGGGTCCGTGCAGTTGTACGGCCCCGTGCGCCTACCGGGCGCCAATATCTATCTACGGAGGCACCGATCAAAAGAGATGTCCTGAGGGTATAAGCAACCTAGCTGTATTAGGCCTAGCAGCCGGGATCCTTGCTAGTGTTAGGTATTAAAAAAACCGGCCCAATGAGGCTAACGCTACCTATTTCAATAGGCTTTTTAAAGTTATAGCTGCTATTGTAATTTAAATTAATTAAAAAATAAACTACGAAAGGATCAATAAGGTTATTAGAGCTGCTATTCTAGTCCTAAAGGTTATAATAGACTGGTCTTTAATAGAGATATTAGCTATTTTAGGTCCTTTAATCTGTTAGATTAATTAAATTTACAGCTGGGCTATTAAGGCTGGCTTTAATCTATTAGCCCGGCTGTTATAGATAATTAATACTTTTATATTAGTGTCAGAGAACTGGGCACAAAGAGGAGAGTGATAAAGTCAAAGACGGGAATAATCTGTATTCTAGCCACTTACTAGCAGCTAGGTATCTAATAATAACTGTATTTATCTCTGAACCTTCTAAAACAAAGAGGGAATCCTCTTCTTTTATAGACTTTTTTCAAGCCACAAGGCTATAGCTTAAACTTTGACGCTTCTTTACATTGTGAAAGCTTCTAGGCACCTGATAATTAGACTGGCTAAAGACTAGAAGATTGAAAAAATAGACTGATGAAGTAAAATAAGCTATTATAGTAAAGGTCCATTGTAATCATTATAGCTAGGAAAAGTTATATATTATTATAGTTAGAGAAATGGCTAAAGAAGGTTATTTAGTATTAGCTATAATAGTCTAAAGGGTACTAAAGGAAGCTAGGTTTTAGAAGACTAAGCTAATTAAAAAGCCTAGTTTAATAAATATAATAAAGAAAGCCTGGTTTAACTAGTACCTAGCCTATAAGTATTAGACCTTAGAAGACTAGAAGAAGGTTATTTAGTTTAATAAAACAGCTATTATATTACTATACTACTGCAGTAGCTATTATATTTAGCATTAGGCTAATAAAAGGTTTATTTAAAGCTGTATTTAAAAGTGTTAAAAGGGGTTATTTAAGTTTATATTCTAAGGTTATTATTTATATAATTAAAAAAGGCTTTATTATTACTAAAAGCCTAAGATTACTTAAGAAAGGAAGGAAGTTTTAAAGGAAATTAAAGAATTAAATTAGTAGCTTAAAGGTTTAATGAAAAAAAGTAGAAATTTATAAGTAGTATAAGATATTTATAGATTTAATAAAACTAGACCCTAGGTAGTGTCAGAGCCCATCTAAAGAGGGCGCGGTCGCGCAACGGCCGCGCACCGGCCACGTTACGGGGGCGCGAGCTAAGGGTTGCGAAGCCCTTAGCTTAGCAACAACACTATAAAAGACCTAAAATCTAGGGAAGGAGTTAAGGAAGGCAGAGATAAATACAGTCACTTCGCTACCCTAAGCTTGCGTATTCGCTGTGTAGCTACCTGTGATCATCCCTTATCCCTCTTCACTCTCTTCCACGAACCCGGCTTCTGACAGGTTTATCTCTCTACCCATAAAGGGCGAAGGGACCG